>NC_061078.1:1887063-2152063 GCF_021917145.1 Hypomesus transpacificus | reverse complement strand
AGCTGGCCAAACCCTAACTCAGAGACAGATGGGCAATATTGTGTGGTAGCTCCTTATTTTCCCTATCGTCCAATTTCTCTTCTCCCCTTTTCCTCCTCACCATTATTCCATCCTCTCCCCTACCTCTATATCATCTTCACCCTCTTTAGCACTCGCCTCTTCTCAACGCGTCCTCCTCTCCTTACCTCTTTTCTCCTCTCCTCTTCTTCTCTCCTTACATATGTTTTCCTCTTCTCCTTCTCCTCATCTGTTCCTGTCCTCTCCTCAAACATCTCCCGTACCCTGTTTTCCTCTCTACTTGCTCTCCCTTCCTCCCTCTCTCTCTCCTCTCACTTTACCCCCTTGCCACCTGCTCTGCTTCTACTTTCTCTTCGGTCATGTGTTGTGTGTAGGCCTCTGAGCACAGTTCGGTATAAGACAGGCTAGGATCATTTCTCTGAGTGACTGCTGACTGCCATTGCCCTGTCACTCACTGCAGCTAAATCCAGGGAGTCAGTCCTTGAACTAGGCAATAAGCTTCCTCTTAAATTCAATATTTATATCATGACATTTATTCAGGCAATGTTATGATGTAAAAATGTATATGTTTTGTGTGAATCTTGATGGTTTCATAGTTTTTTGACTATACAAATTATTTTTAAACTTCTTTTGACCCATACGTGTAAATGTATTATGCACACAAAGCGTAAAAAAATTATTGAACGGTTTACTGAAAAAACATCTGAAACCCTCAGCACGTCACACGTTTCACAAGTTTGCAAATCATTTTAGATAAGGCAGAAGCTGGCCATAACTTTCTAAAGTACACGATCTCATTAAAACGTGTATACTGAACGGAATCTTGAACAGAGAGGGCCGACCCCCGCTTACGCGAGCCCGCTAACATGGATCGAACCTTTCGATTGAAACTGAAACAATTTGCATACTGATTCCCTTTCCGTCCAAGCAAGATCCATAACAACACGGGCAGCTATTCAAATGCAAGAGCATATCGAAAAGGACGGAGAGACCGGGGACTGAGAGCTGCAGGAGCACACGGAACGGAAAGAATCGGGAGGTTTTTCCCTAAAGAGAGATTTGGTGGCTGAAATGGACGTAGCCTACACGGTTATCTTTACCTTGGATTGAAGAGCGCGTTGAAAGCTTGGTCTACCGGAGAACAGGGCGGGACATGGGATCGGGACATGCAGGCTTTTCGTTCGTCTTGAAACTCGAATGGAACTAAATAGTTGTATGTTGATTGAGGCTCTGTTGTTTTATTTAACTGTGGTGTTTTGTAATGTGTTTGACAAGGGCTTGTCTGGGCAGCCGTACAGGCTAAAAGATGCATAAGAAAGTCTCGGATTCTGCGGTAAAGCGCGCGCGCGTGTAGGCTATGTGTGTGTGTTGGCTTCCTTGCTCACGCACGTGCATGTGAACGGAACTCGACTGACTTTTTAACCGGGCTACAGTTATTGCACTCTTACACCTTGTTGAGGTTGGTCATATCAAACACGTTTTGTCACACAAATGTGACAGATTAGGTGGTGGCTCTTACTACATAGGTTAGTTTATTTAGCCTATCTGTTCTCAACATGATGTTATTATGCACCAGCTAATTGAAGTAGGCTATGCTTACATTACATAGTCTGGACAGACCATCAATTTAGTCACCACAATAATCTTTAGGCCTAAGTCATCATCTAAAATGTAAGGTTTGACGTAGAACTAAAGCAATGTAGGCCAATGTAAACAAACATTGCTTCTCCCTAATGTAATTTGTTTTCTAGGAATCATCCTGATTCTATTGTGCTGCTGCATATGTTGTTATTTCATGTGTTGATCAAATTAAATCTATGTAGATAACTGCTAATTGACACCAATACGTATCCACCAAAAAGACAGAGGATTTCGTATTTCTACGAGTCAGTAGGCATATTACTACTCGTTTTTTGCATATCAAGGTTTACATTTTACATATACATTGTATTCATATAGCAGACGCTTTTTATTCAAAGCGGTATACACATGCTCGTATAGTAAGGTCTACCGTAGATAATCAAGGACTAGAAAGGCAGTTCTAATAGTGGCTTATTTCAGTGGTTAGTGCCATGGAACAGTCTGTATTGGGGGTTTTTACCAAACACAGTGCAACAATGACAGCATCTCAACTATAATATTACATAATTATGGTGATTTGACAGTGTAACAATAACAACAACATCATATCTCAAGTGCAACATATGGCCGATTTGGCATGCATCTGAGAAATGCCCCTGTGAATACGCCACATACACTCAAACACCTTCATACAAGCTAACCTGCAGACGTAACCTCTATCTGTACTCTTAATAGGTCTATATAAGGAAGAATTATATCTTCCGTTTAAAAATTAAAAGGCCTGTACACGGAGATTATACAACTATTTTAAAAAGACTCTTGAAATATAACCTGAAAACTTTCAAATGAATGTAAAAAGGCTGTAACTGTGTGACTGTAATTTCTCAATTGTGCTACACAGCATGTGAGCATACAATAAATAGGTAGGCTTATTTTATAGACTGTTGCATAGCCAAGACATAATAGCTGTTATGAATAATGAATGCATCTTCAACTGTTAAATCATGCAATTTAACTAAGCCTATCAGCAGACACATTTTCAATTAAATTGTTAACTTAATCTAAACCAACTAATCGATGTCATCTAAAAATGATTATTGCTCTGAAACAAAGATGTTTGCTTTTGATATAAGAGGATGAACATCATATAAGAGCATTATGTGCCCATATCTCAGTTAAATACTTCTTTGAAACGAGCTGCAGCAAGCTGATAGGCTGTTGTCACCTATAAGCCTATGTCTTCTTTGTGTTGTGTGTAGCCTATAGGCTAGTTAAACAAAGCAAAGAATAAGTCAGCATTAAAATGTAAAAGTAGGCTATTTAATATTATGTAAAACGGACACTAGATATCTGTCTATGTGTACAAGTTCATGCATTATTACGTCAGTTTTGGCTTTTCAAGTGGTAGGCTACATTTAGCGAATCTAAAATACAGGTTTGTCAGTATACATACAATTATTTTATTTGTAGCTATTTACAATTATATGAATGTATTTCTTATTACCATGGTATGATGGTGAAGGTAATAATATCAGATCTAATGCTCCTTTGCCCACGAACTGTGGTCACTGGGCCTAAACATATAGCCTACTTGTTGGTGAGTTTTGTATAAGTCATATTCCATGTCATTTTAACTTAGGTAGTAGGGTATGCAATAATGCAGCGATCTTGGAAAGTGTATCTGCAACTTTTAAATATTATTGTATCCTAACATGAATCTGCAGTTACTGTGAAGTACAATAGACCAAGTGTGGCCCCACCATAGTTGCCGAGTAATTACATGACATATGGACATGTGGACATATAATGTAACGCGATGCCAAATTATTTTCACATGAATGCACGATTTACAACAAGTGACGCGGAAAACAACTCGTGAAGAGGCAGTTACTTGATTTCATCCAAAGTTGTGCAATAAGCAGATGTTTATTAAAGCCTCATGATGGCATTTTGGTTTCGTGGTTCGGTGGTCTTAAATTCCTCACTGGGTTAAATTAAATATTCATTTTCAAGTTGTCAACGGCCAATAGTTTATATCGTAAATGTATTCTGCTAAATGACTATATCTATTCATTAAGTTCGTTATATTTCACGAGCTTGGGTAGGCTACCACAGGCGCCTTTGAGTCTAAAACCTGTAGAAACGAAAAAAGATTATCGCCCTTTGGAGACATAAAAGATACTCTGAAATCTTATTATTTACATGGTCATTTAAATGTTTCGATAAAGAGACGAATGAACTGTGGATTAAACTTTAAATAAAGTGAATAATATGCAACTACGGAAAATGAAGCTGGAACACATGACAACACGTTTGCCTATCAAATTCAATCAAATAAAGTCATGGCTTATTGAAACACTGTCCTCGATATAGTTAGGCTATGTTCTTATTAAATATAGTGTGATATATGCCACAATTTGTAAGATAATGTTCAAACTAAATGAAAAGGACTATTTTAACAATTTAAAAGACCTTCATATTATATTCATATTAAACGACTGCACGTTTACACTTTGGACAGTAAAGTAACAGTGTGAGGTCATATGCGCACTCATGCAGTTTATTCAAATGTCGTTCAAAACTGATCCAAGGAAACTTAAAACATTTGGCCTAACGTTTGGATTTAGATCATAATATAAAGGGTACTTTTAAGATTTTCGTCTCAGCTTCCTCAGCATAGGTTTTACAGTGAGTGATTGGTTGAATTTTATTTGGGGCCTAAATGTAAGCCTATATTGTTAAATGTGCATTATTTAGCCTGTGGTTATGTCACTGGGTGCAGAGTATTGATCCATTCCTCCTCCACAACAGGCATTGCATCATTGCCCATTCCACACCGGATCTTCCAAAAATATTTGTCTTAACAGGACTGAGATCCGTATAGTCCATAAACCAGAGGCGTCTGATTAATAATCAGTGTGAAAAGTCGAACTGCAGCATGTTAATAATTAATAGGCCTACTGCGACTCTCTTTGGGAGCCGCCCCATTGGCCCAAGGACGGAGGGCATTTCCTTAATGACATATTGTGTCAGTTAACTTTGCTTTCTTCATATCTGCATTTACAGTAGTTATGATGGTCATTTATCGGTATCATTTGCTTCAAAGGTTCCCTAGAGTAACTATTTTGAAATGTGGAAAAATAGTCCTGTTGCAGCCAGAAACCCTGCATTTCAAGGAGCATATTGTCTGCGTACGAGCTCATTTAGCCAGCCCAATCCAGGTCCAAATACTATTTTTTTTATGAATTGCAGCCTGTCTGGCGTTATACGGTCGACACATCTTCTTATCTTTCAACGCAGTTTGAAAGGATGATTGTCTGGTGCCTATTATCTTCTCACATTTCCGACGTGTCCTGAACTGTGTTGAAGGAATATAAAATAGGTGTTATAGCCTATACAACGCGGTTTTCATGTTGATGTATGTGGCCTAAATTAATGTAGGTATAACAGAGACAACAATGTAAGCAGGCACGCACAAGAATAGTCTACTCAACGCCCTTCAAAGTGAGGCGGCAGTGCGAATGAAAATTATCGATCTGTATGAGAATGTGTGCAGATGAGGATAGATGGCACATTTCCTCCATCCGCCTTTAAAATCTCTCTTTGGAGCATATTGCCTACTTGAGTTCACCTGTATCATTATTTTCCTCACAGAAACCTATACCTTTTTTATTACTTGAGTTATTTATGATTGAATATTCAATGTGTCTAATAATTGTCGATGCATATTGACACATTCATTGTTTAGCATATATTAATCTTTAATTAAGGATACACCTTAAGTCGTGTAAATTGACGTGCTTTAGCTATACTCCATCCTTTATACCGTTGGAAAGCCACACGTTTTTAATTAGTTTGCTTTGTCATGGACACACGTCAAGTCACCACGCGCCATTGGCATTGACTTCACATCAGAGACAGTTTAACTTTTTCAGGCTTTTTTCCTTTAACTCGTTCAACCGAACAGCATTGTTGGTGACCCTGACAGATGCGGACCCGTGTCGTGGCGCTAGCAGGTCCGAACAGGGAAAAGTCTGAAAGGTTAATCTGTCCCCCGCAGCTGTTAGCTTTGGGAGTCTTGAAGCGTCACCTTTGACATGTCCCCTATTCAGCAGGGGAGTCCGGAGCAGGCCACTGACCGCTGCAAGCTGTCACCACGGCAGGGTGAAAAGGACGCCTGGCCCGGGCCCTAACTGTCCCCAAGATGTCATCTGAAGTTTGTCAGTCGTGCATGCATGCATTTCACAATTTTTGCAATTATGTATTTTGAGTGAAATAACAAAATATTTGATTGTAGCTTGTTGAATCTTTTACCATCGCTGCTGACTCACATAATCCAAAATTGTTTTTTAAATGTTATATGTGCTTCGGTACAGTAAATAATGAATACTATCAAAATGATATCAAAAGAATAAATCTGATTCTAACATTTAAAAACAGTTGGTTCGTTTTTTTGACATATTCAAATTTTAATCTGATAAATGTAACTGTTACTGTTACTGTTATTATTTCTTTTAAACACACACACACACTCTCAAACACACACACACACACAGGGACACAATTGTGCCACCCCAGCGTGTGGACGTACACTCGAATACACACGTACACACACACACGCGCACTGGCATACACACTCTGTTGAGCCTGGTTCGTTAAGCATAATGACTGAACAATAGTCACATCTGTCCATCCTTTATCAAAAGAGAAGGTGGCCTACAGTCTAAAGTCTCTTGTATGCTAAACTAACGCATTCTGCTGAGGTTGGTATTTCATAATTATTAATACTGCATTGTGCAAACTCATGCTGCAAAGACATGTTATGGCATATTCAATGTTAACGGCAAGTGTATGATTTTGAGGTTTAATGCCAATCCCCCCTGCAGATCAAAGTATTCCTCCCGGAAGTTCACTTCATTTGGACTTCACGATTTAAGGAGGCTCAGAAACATGCTTTTCAAGATGAATATACAGGCTACATTGCAAATGCACCTCGCTGTTCAAATCTTCTATTCGCACCTGTTTAATACCAAAATGTCTGTACCTTATCAAACTTGTGAGTAGGCTGCTGGACACACAATTACAGTCTAGTTTACAGCGGTAACTTCCTTAATATTTGACGTCAGAATCAAGAGCGTTGAGCGTTTGTGTGTGTTTGTGTGTATGTTTGGTGGGAGGGGACGGATGACTGCTATTGCGCATGTGTGGTTCGTGGGAGCTGCAGCGGTTGAGCACTGGTCTGGGGAAACCGAGTTGCTAGAGCCACGGCTAGAGAGATGGCGCGGGACCCGACCGGAGAGCGAGGACTGTTTATAGGCGGCGGGGGGGCTTGACTTGAAATCGAAAAAATAGAAAAATAGAAAACAAAAGAAAAGAAGAAAGGAAAATATAAATAAAAAACGTACTAAACGACATCGAGGTTATGAAAGAAGACCAAGCGGAGGGACAGAAAACGACGAATTTTAAGACATTTTGCAACCAAATAACACAACAAAAGGAAATTGAACTTTTCTTGACGTGCGGACTTCTCAACTCCAGTCAACCGCGCTAGGTAAGATAGATGGTTTGGTCACAGCAGTGCCCGGATCATGAACGCCCAGCTGTCGATGGAGCATATTGGGGACCTGCACGGAGTGAGTCATGAGTCAGTGACCGGTAATGGAGAGCTGCTGAGCGGCCACAGCCCGCATACCCGCCCGGGCCCCCGAGGCCTGTCCCATCGCCCTATGGGCATGGCGACACTGCTGGATGGCGGAGACTATCACCCCGGCCATCCCGGTCATCCCGGTCATCCCGGCCATCCCGGCCATCCCGGCCATCCCGGCCACCTGCACCCTGCCATTAGCATGTGCGAAGCCCCTCCTGGCATGAGCGCCAGCAGCACCTATACCACCCTAACCCCACTGCAGCCCTTGCCACCCATCTCCACCGTCTCTGACAAGTTCCCTCACCATCATCACCACCACCACCATCATCATCCACACCCGCATCCCCATCAACGAATTCCGGGCAACGTCAGCGGCAGCTTCACGTTGATGAGGGAGGACAGGGGTCTGGCACCCATGAACAGTCTGTATCCATCTTACCATCACAAGGATCCTTGCATGGGGCAGAGCCTCTCCCCACTGTCCGGCTCCGGCCTAGCCAGCATACACACTTCCCAGGCTGGTCTACCCCCCTACGCTCATCCCGGTGCTGCCATGCCCGGAGAGAAGATGCTCACACCCAGTGGGTTCGAGGCTCACCACCCAGCCATGCTCGGTAGACACACCGAGCAGCACATGAACTCCTCGGTGGGTATGGTCCAGCTCAATGGCCTCCACCACCACCCGCATGCCCACATTAGCGTACAAGTTAATGGCCAAGGCCTAGGCAACAATCGAGAGCAGAGTCAGGCCCCAGGGCAGCAAGGTGTCAACGGGGATAGTTCGGGGAACCAGATGGAGGAGGTGAATACCAAAGAGGTGGCGCAAAGGATCACCACTGAGCTAAAGCGCTACAGCATTCCCCAGGCCATCTTTGCGCAGCGCGTTTTGTGTCGTTCTCAAGGCACCCTCTCCGACCTCTTGAGAAACCCGAAGCCATGGTCCAAACTCAAGTCCGGCCGCGAGACTTTCCGAAGGATGTGGAAGTGGCTGCAGGAGCCTGAGTTCCAACGCATGAGCGCGCTCAGGCTCGCAGGTGAGCGAACCCTCGGTAATACCGTTTCCCTTTATTTATCTTTCGAGTCATTTTCTTGCTATTTGTCTAAAATTTGATATTTGCAAATGTAGATTAACTGTAACTGTGGAAACAGTGATGAGATAATCGAAAGAAAATGTGCCCCCCAAAACAGCAGAAGGCCACTTCATCTTCCTGGTGTTCCTTTTTACAGACTTGTAGGGTTATGTCAAACCAGAGCCTATGTTATTTTACCTCAAAATATCGACCGAGAGAATGTGTGCGTAAACTGATCCCTCGCCCAAAAATCGTTATGAATTTGTTTATTTTGGTGTAGATGCATCTGATCAGCTTTTGGTGTCGTTTTGGCTACAAACAGAGCGCGCGCGCGTGTGTATGAGTTTGACATGATGGCTGCATATGTTTATGTTATGCAGGGATTTCGACTTTTAGGCTTTTAGGTTTTGAAAAAAGACTCCACACAGTTATTAAAGGAAGAGTCACTCCTACCGGCCCGCGTGCCTATCGTGGCTTTAACTAACTTACAAATATTTAGTAAGACAAAGGTAACTGCGTTGTCTTGCTGACTGTGCCATGAGGTAATTTGTTTTTTTGGCGCTGAGCTCGTTTGGAGCTGTGACGTATGTGGGTATGGTCTGGGTTTGCCTAATTAACTGATAGGTCTCTATTAATTTGTCCCTGGAGAACCCGAGTCTATCCGCGCGCGAATGAGGGGCACAGACAAGGAGCCACGTTCCCGCGAGCGTACAAAGGATTTGTTGGTTTTTTCTTCTAATCAATGACGCGCACATGGGCTTTTTGGCTTTTGAAAAGTGAGGCCAGGCCGTATACTGTGTGGAAAGTGTGCTTAATCTCAATTGATCATTTTCAGTTGTTTCCAATTTCCCATCTGTTATACAGTGTGTAAGGGTGCGCTGTCCAATATGTGTGTGTGTGTGTGTGTGTGTGTGTGTGTGTGTGTGTGTGTGTGTGTGCGCGCGCGTGTGTATATGGACCTTTATCTTATTATTAGACAACTACGTTCACCTTATTATTTCTCATTTCATAGGCTTTATTTTCAAAATCAAGAAAACGATTGCCACTCGTTGCCGTTACCCCTAAAGCTTTTTGGTTCATAAAGCCTTATACATTTCTTGACCAACCAAATGAAACAGCCTACTTTTGCAAGGACTGAATAGTAATATGTCCCTGTCAGATAAAATCACATATTTTCTAACTAAGCGGTAAAGAATTAATTTAAATTTGTAGAGGCCAATTTGCAAGCAATTCAACAAAGAGAATGCAGAAAATTAAAATGTGACTGAAGCTTGGGATATTATTGATCCGTTTTTGGGTGAAGTGGATGTGTAATGACCAATATAGGCAGAAATGTAAATTTGATATTGATTATTGAAATGAATCCTGCTCAGATCCTAACCCTTTTATTAAAGGCCTACTGTCAGAAATTCGCTGAATAATGCATTTCACGTAACTAATATTGCTTGGCCAATAGTTAGGCACATAATTTAATTTTTGAAAAAACTCTAAGTAATATGACATTTTTGGGGGGGATTCAACCATTTGACCACTGGTTTTAGCTATTTAAAGGGATGGTTTGCAGATTTAGCTCAGCTACTTTTGTTCACGGGATTTATTTTCCGTTTTTATTCATTTGATCGTCTGGGACCTGCTCACTGCCTTCAAATAATATAGGAAGGCTAATACAAAGGACATACAAGTATAGGTGAGACTAGCCACTCTGTTTCAATGTTTATAGATTTACATATTTTCCATCTGGCCCGTATGTGTGTCTCTCTGTGTGTTTGTATGTTAGTGGTGTAATGGAAGTTCTGTAAAGATAAGTTGTGAAAATTAGTAGCCTATAGTTGCGCTATCAGTTGTTAGGATAACACAGTGTATAGTTATCTGTGTGAAATTATTAGCCGGGAGCAGAGTCGAGTGATCGGCCGCAACAAGGCCGTTGTTGTTTTACCTTATCCTGGGAAACCTCCCTACCTGGCTGGAGGTGCGGTGGTTCCTGCTGTCGGGTGGCCTTCAACTCGATGATTTATAACCTGAGATACATGTGGAACCGCAGTGGTCTGTTAATATTTACCAGCACTGGAGACATCCGTGCTTGCTCTCTCTACAACTGCTCTCATAGAGAATGTCTAGGACGCTGACGCAAGCCTGGCGGGCCTTGCTATATGCCGCCTGGATAATTTGGGGAAGCAAAGGCTATCCTACTCATGCGGAGATTCAGTTATTGTTATTAACTGATTCAGCTAACCATTCAGTTCATTCAGAGCATTCAGAGCCATATATTCAAGTATCGTATACAACGTTCTGATTTGTCTTTGCAATAGCTTAATTATCATTTCTTTGTGCCAATATAGTGTTTGAATGTTGGCTTTATACCTTGTATAGACAGTAGATAAGTAGACAACGTTTTCTTTTACTATATGTTTGGTCTATACGTATACGTGTTATTGTAAGAAGCAAATGGAGTGTTCTAGGTTTATTAGGAACAGATCAAAGCCAAATAAGTTAAATCATTTGAATGGCTCACTTTGTAGGCAATGTAAGAGTTCAACAACCCTCTGCTGCCGCCTCGCGGTTGTCGCTTGTCATGGCGGACGAAGTGATGTTTTCAGAACCATGGACAGCGGTTTCTTTAAACGGTTTGTTTTGTGGTAGCACTCACTTTTAATTCCGTTCATGCTTGTGGTGTGATGTTGATAATCTATCTAATGCTGATATTCTCCCTTTTTCTTTCCTTCTTTGTCTTTCTGTCTCTGTCTCTCTTTCTCTCCCCGTCTTTTCGTCCCTCCCAGCATGCAAGCGTAAGGAGCAGGATCATGGCAGGGCCGAGCACGGCAGTGGGTCTAAGAAGCCGCGGCTTGTGTTTACTGATGTGCAAAGACGGACGCTACATGCCATCTTCAAGGAGAACAAGCGTCCGTCCAAAGAGCTTCAGATCACCATTTCTCAGCAGCTGGGTCTCGAGCTGACCACAGTCAGCAACTTCTTCATGAATGCACGCCGCCGGAGCCTCGACAAGTGGCTGGACGACGGCTCAGGTCACTCTGCCAACTCTGGCCCTAATTCCTGCACCAAAGCCTGAAGACGGACGGAATGACTCGGTGGAAAAGCTTTACTACTAGGAAACAAGGACAACTAGACCTTGAAACAACGTTTTGCCCTTAAACCTGTACTATACTGATATTTATAGTATCCAAAGATGAAAAAAAACCAAAGACTTCGTTAACCTGCTTTAAAGTTTGTTCTGCAACACATTTTAGTCTAGCATTCTGCAAAAAAAAAAACAATTACTCCCTTATCACCGGTCTTACAGCTTTATACCCCCAATTCCAACCTGCCATCCACCGTCCTTATCTTTGATCTTATTGGTAGGTTTGGTCATCGGTGTCTGAATGGAGGTTTAATCAGCCTATCAGCAGTCTTTATTCTGCGGATGTCACAGGGGGCACTCCAGGTGCAAATACCAAAAAAGAGGACCTTCAGTGGGACTAGCCAATCAGCTTTGAGCAGGAACCCCACAGGAGTAACTGGAATGTTTGTGCAGTGGTATGGATTTATGGAAGTCTCTGTGTGTCAGGAACTGTAGGTGGATGTCTTGACCAACAAAAAGACAGAGACTGTCCACAAAACCTGCCCCAAACCCTAACTGTGGCCCTCTCTGTGGTGCTTTCTCCCTACATGCTGAAACATCGAACATGCAAACCAAAGCTTTCTACACTTTACAGCCACCCATGTGCGATTCAAGCATAGAATCTTAGGCTATCAAATGCCATGATATAACCAAAGAGAATATATATTTTGTTGTTAATCATCCAAAGAGTATTTTTACTGTACCCCTGGACTGTTAAACACATAGGTATATAAACATAGATTCAGACTAAAGACCAATATTATCTATGATAATATCTATGATGTCATCCTACAAAAACAACAATCTGATGGGTCAATGTAATGGGAATTCAGATTGAGGGACATATGTTATTCAATGGAGACAGTTGCCTTATGGAGGCTGGCCTGGACTGAACAGTCAACTGATGTGGTTTGCAATCATCTTTAACAATATAGATGGAAGATTGTGCATTATATTTCAAGCATCTTCTGTTGAAATGCATTCATGTTGCTGATAGGTATTTGATCATGTTTTCAGGGATAGCTTGTGGCTCTATAGTTCTAGCAAATACTTTGAAATGCCAGCAGCTACTAACCAAAGATAAATCCTTCAGTAGAAGCATTTCTCTGTGACTGCGCTCTATAGTCGAGCTGTGAACATTTTCTTTACCACCCATGCCCGTTTCAGATTCCAATGTCAGTTTTGTCAACGTATTGCCATTACTTTTCTGGGAGCCCTTACGGACACTCTGTTAAGAACAAGGACTGCGACCTTGAGCCATCTCTTAGAGGACAAAGCGCAGCTCCATTCTGTATAAGCCCTAAATCAGTCCCGGTCTCACTTACCAGCCAAGGTGTTTATCTTCAAGTGCTTTGCTTAAAAACAGTTCTGTATAGCTCAAACAGCGACTCAGATATTCATCTTCAAACAAATCTCCCCTCCGGTCTGTTTTTGTAACCCTCCGCTAGCCTCTAAACGTATAGAGAAATGGGTGAATTCAATGCATTTCAGTGCTTGGGAGAAAGCACTACACTGGGCTGGCCAAGGGCGTAGGAGCACTCAATCTATCAGCTGGCCTCCCACCCCCATCCGCCTCTGGGCGGGGTTAACGTCTTGATACATGGACAGCAGAGACAACAAGGTAGTTTGAGACAGAAGAACCAAAAGAAAAAGAATGGAGGAAAAAATCATATGTGTTAAGACCTACTGATGTTTTATAGTGTGAACCAAAGATGCTACCTCACTCAATTTCCATTTGTGATCTCTATCACTTTGTTGATACCAAAGATAACCAAAGATTTTCTTAATGCACGGCCTCGACGAGTGATGCGTATTGTTTATGATGTACACCCCCCCCTCCCTCCCCGCCCCCACCCCCTCCTCTCCTGACCCCACCTCCACTCTTCATTCCTGCTATGTGTGCTCTCACTTCATCTGTGCTCTGATACAACTCTGTTTGGCAGACATGCTGACTCAATTCTAGGTGGATATGCTGTTGTAACTAGAGAATAGGCAGACATCATAGCTGTAGGTAAACATGATACGGCCTTGGTCTTGACCAGTTGTATGTATCTATAGGCAGACATGACCCTGAAAACTAAAGGTAGATATGTTGCAATCTTTCTAAAACTCCCAGGACGAGTGCCTTGCTTGAACCAAAGTGTTAAACCACTGTTGACCTCTCACCTTTGACTCTGTGAATACCTCAGCCCGTAGAAGGGCCACTACTGAAGAAACAACGATGAATTCTCTCTCTCCTTCTCACCGTGGTGCTTTTGCCAGTGCAACCATGCAATGAAAACATACCAAAGGAATTTCTGTTGTCCACTTCTGCTGATAAACCAAAGCTCTTTTCTCTCCTCTCTTGCCTGCCCCCACCTTCACTCGCCCACACCTTCCCTTCCTCTCCCCTCCCCTCTCTCTCTGTGTCGTGTAGGGAGGCCCAGCACTCTGGCCGTGCATGTCTTTACCAGTGTCTCTGAATACCTCATAGTAATAATTCCTTTGGGTTCTGCATTTAAGAGTCTACTGTATGCGAGTAAGGCAGAACTGAACTAGTTTGCTAATCGTTATTGTTACTTCACACTGCTGAATGATTATTTATTTAGAAGTTTGTTTGTTTTGTGGAAGTGCTTTGTTTCAGTCATGGAAGTTTCAGGGTTGTAGTAGGAAACTTGCAGAAGGAACAGATAAACTTTTTTTATCAGACATTGACTTATGCCAATATTATAATGAAGGTAGACTATTGTTTTTACAGGGTAAAACCAATTGCTGTGATAATGTGTTTATATTTTCTCTTTTATCTACTTCTGTGTTGTGATTTGTTTTAATTTAATTGCATTTTGTATTGTTTAACCACTGCTTTAATTTATGCATTTGTAGTAAATCTAGATTTGTATATAGTAGAAAAAACTAAAAGACAGTCAGTTTTATGTTATAGCCTTATTTCCCATGCTTAGATAATGAAGGAGCTGTTTTTATTCTTCTTCACGTAAATCTTAGCCGGCACTTCAAAATGTGTTCTGAACACTGCCAGAAACCAAGACAGTTGATTTGCCAACAAAGACAAAGTTATACAGGAGTTACATTGTTTATTAGTTGGCAAAAAGCAGTGTGCGTGTTTTCTATTCTTTAAAAAAATTATTTTATGGGTATCACTGCACATCCAAAGATTTTTAAAACAAACCAAAAAGAGAAAAAAATGAGAAAATACGTATAATGTTAAAAAAGCACTGGCATTCGTGAGATAGACCTGTTGAGTTTTGATTTGCCATTCGCACGGGTATAGAATGTAGAAGGCGTAGGATTCTGTAGGCGAACTTACTCTACCATGTGGGGAATCTCCTGTTTTAATGTACAATCTGAAGCATTTGAAACGAGGGCTGCAAGTCCTGCTCACTTTGCCGTCTCATGCACAGAGTGGGGTGGAGTGTAGGCAGGGCAGCCGGTCTGCCAGGGGTGGTGCCACGGAGCTGAGTCTGTTTTTATTCCCGTGGCAACGCAGCCTAGCTCCATCAAGTATCTGTTCTTTTGGTACGTACTCGTGTAATGACAATGAGCAAAGTCTAATAAATCTGCAAAGAACCTTACTAAGGAATCAGCGTTCGAGTGTGTGCGAAGTCTCATCACCTGAACAGCTCTTCTCTGTTATGGTTTCTGTGTCTGTGTGTGTGAGTGTGTGTGAGTGTGAGTGTGTGTGTCGAGGTTTATTTTAATTTTTAAATAACTAATTAATGCAGGGTTGTCACAGGCATGAGGTTAAGAAAAGTAGTTCTGATTCTCAGTGGAACAGAGGATTGAAGAAGTGTTAGCGAAAAACACGAAGACTCAGTCATATGCCTCCCTTCTGGTTTGAGATGGTTTCGTTTGTGTATCTTCTTGTGTTTTTTCTGATGAGCGAATGTGATCAGTGAATGATTGCGGTCTTATCATTTTCCTATTATGTGACTGGTTGTTTATTGTATAGAAGGAGTTCCCATATGATTAGTAGCTTGGCTACAGGTCTCAGTACAATATGGCGGCGCCAAAGACAATCATCACACCTCTAATATGAAGGGGCACTTAGTTTCTCACCAGGGGGTATCTTCCAGTGATATTCATACAAAGAGGTTTGGAGGGTTTTGATAAACTGAATACATTTTAGAATCAGAGTACACTAGTTGATTGTGCATTTGTAACAGGATCACATGGTTGTAGTTCATCCTATTTATTCTCGTTTCTTTCTTCTTCTTTCTTTCTATTCCACTGTCCTACCATTCTTACGGCTTCTTCAGTTGTGTGTGTGAGTGTGTGTGTGTGTGTGTGCGTGTGTGTGTGTGCCTGTGTGTGTGGGTGTATTGGTGCTGGAGAGGTGATACATTAGGTGTTCCTCTCAGGTCAGTAATTCTATGTCTCAAAGGTTGATTTGTGGTGATTTATTTCTTCCTGGTTTCTGCGGCTTTGCTAACGCTCTCTCAGTGCTGTGCAATATCATCTGTTGTGTTTGCTAAGCAAAAAAAGAAAAAAAAAAAAGAAAGAAAAAACGAGAAGCAAGTGATGTTATCATCCAGCTTTTTCAGTGTTCAAATATTTCAGCATTTCTGTAGTCACTCAAAAAAGTAGATAATAAAATCTTGGTATTTCCATCACCTGAATCTTGTCTCTTGTTTTTTGGTGCTGTTTTTTGTATCAGATATATATTTAGAAGCAACCTAACACAATGGAATAATATCACAAAGACACCTGTAGATATGGTATTAAGAAAAAAGCACTTATATTGAATAAATACAAATATCTCTGATGGCATATTCAATTATATTTTTTTCCTTTACATCCTTTCCTAGTTTTATTTTATTATTTTTATCAAATGTTGGCAAAAGAAAAAAGCTAAAATAAACTTGTATCATAGTACATTTGGTCACAACAATGTGGATTTCGACTTTTACGCCAAAAGGTGGCACTGTGTTTCTTCTCTAAAATTTGCAGGAGACAAAAGTGCTGAAAGTGTTGTTGCTTTTGCTTCATCGACCATCTCGCCCTTTTATCTCCCATATGATCTCCAATATGATTAGATGAAAACACAGGCATGTTCTAGAAAATATCAATTAATCTTTCATCCCGTAAACGTGAACATTAATTATGTCTGAATAACGTATAATGACAAGAATACAAAAAATTGAATGGCTTTGCTGTTTACAATGTAAATGTAATAATGCCAACATCTGTAATACACCAATAACCAATGCTTGGAGCTACGAACAATAAACAACATATCGACGATAGTATTAGCGACGTACTGTCAGTAAGCTAAAGGTAGCAGCTGTATCACAGCCTTTAACACCACGCCATGCATAGCCACACTGACGAGAACAAAATGTTCACGTAAACTAAATCTCACGTGCCACGTGCACACTAGAGAACGCCGTCAACCCCACCATCCAATCCTGGCTCAGGCCGTTTTCCCTACGGATGTCCGACTGTATCCTCACCAACTTGCTGTGGGTGCATGTGCCAAGTCAGTAATGGGATGTGTCAGTAATGTTTTGAGGGTTTATCATTGACAAACATGTTGCCAAAAAGTTTAGATATGTTGATAATGTATGGTTGTCATGGCAGCACGTTCACTTGAGGGCTGTTGAGATAGGAAGTGACCAAGAGCTGTTGTTGGGACACGTGACTTGGAGGCTGCACACTGATCTGTTTTGACAAGCAGCGGGGAGGTGAGAGGGGGACAGACTTGAGAGTAGGCTGTAAGAGTTGGTGGCAAAAGCTTTGTGAGCAGTGATGACGAGAATACTCAGCATTACTTTATCGCCGAATTTACATTGGATTGAGTTGGCAAGCTAGTTAACAGTGACTTTGTAGAGTAAACAAGACATCTTTTAGCAAGCTAGCGAGCACTACTAGCTATGCAGGCTGCTGCGGCCAAGTATCGAAGATAGCCAGCTAACTAGTTAGCTAGCATGTTTCTGTAAAAGTTGTGATGGTATGAAGCGGACCAAAAGTGGGGGAGAGGTGGCAACCCAACCTAGCTAGCCTACAGTCATTACTGAATGAAAACCCGGACGATATGTTTTTCATCAACGTCATGCGTTGACATTGTCATTCCAACAGAATGATTCGTTGAACAAGACTCGTCCGTCGTCGTGCAGCGGAGAGTAGGACATTCTGTACCTGCGTGGGGGTTGGGGGGTTTTGACACAAGGTCGTCGTCAACAGATGCCTAGCAAGCTAACTTGGTAGTTATGTTAGCTAGCTAATCATTGTTGAGGAGGCTTGCCACACAGGACGAAGTAGCTAGTTTACAGTCGCTAACATTGCGAGCAATACAATACTGAGAGAGTGATGCTTCGCGAGGTGACTGCCGTGTTTCTTGTGCTAATGCTCGATTTTGAAGTGTATAGTCAGGGTAGCTAGTTTGCTAGTCAGTTTAACTCGTTTTGGCATATTGATTAACAACCCAATTGCGATAGTTAACTGTTCGGTGCAAGCTAGTCTTCGTCCACCAGTTTACAGTACAACCCGATGGACGTGTACAGTGGCGTGCAAACAAAGCAATGCTTTGTTGGATAGGGAGCAATTGGCAGCATAACGGCTTTTCAGCTGGCATTGTTGCTTAATATATTAAGTCAGCAAAATATTTTCTAGGCTTGGGGTCCATACAGAATTGCTGTCAAGGTTGTGTTTGTCGTGTGTCAGCCTTCAAGAAGAAATAACAGACGAAAGACAGAAGTCCCAGCGAGAGACGAGGAAGGCATCCCGATGACACTGGAAAACATGAAACCTGAACGAGGTAAAAGTTTAATTCAACATTAGCTTGCGACATCCTATGTTGTGGTCAGTCTCAATATTTCTGCGTGGAATTGCATTATTGACACCATCACCCTTGGCTCATACTGGTTCAACCATTGGAATCTGATCATTCCCCTGGGAGAGGAATCGGGGACAGCAATGGAGTGATGTAACAGCTGGTTAACTTCATCGCAGCTTTGTCAATAACAAAGCCTAACCCTGAGAGTACAAATTGCCCTGTCAAACATATGAGAAACTTACTATCTTTACAAGTACTTTATATATCATGCTCCAGTATGTCTATGGCATAATATGATTTGAAACAAATCCCCTCAGCTCCAGGAAAGCACAACAGCAGCGACAAACCTGAACAGCTGACTTGCATGCTATGGTCTGAGACAGTGTTCCATTGTGCAATTCTGCTCAGTGTTGTTTAGTGCATCTCTGGCAGGAACTGTCACCAAAACCTGTGAAGCTAAAATTGTAAACACGCAAATAACAGTTTGGGCTGAATATAGGCCTGGACAATTCGCATAAAGGTTTTCCTACACACTATTTCTATTGTCAGCCATTGTACACAATGTACTGGTTTGTTATTGATAGTTAAAAGCTTCCAAACTATGTAAACACTACCTTAGAGCAACAATCATGTACCTTATTGACTTCTGCAATGTCATCAAATCAATCATTTTCAGATGGATTTCTCATGTTTATCAGTCAGTGATTGAACAATAACCCATAGGCACCAGTCTACATGGCAGACCTTTATCCTGTCGATCATACTTAGGGGTCAGGTTTTTTGTGATGAGATTATTTTAATCACCTAGAGGGGGTGGATTAAGGTCATAGCTGTGTTAAAATATGTCTTAAAGTTTGTTCTCAAAGTGTGTCCTGTACAAATTGCACTCGTGCTGTGATCCTGGTAACACGACTCCCTAGCACTGAGAGTAAACATGTACACAGGCTGGGATTTAACCCCTGCCTTGCCTGTGTTTGCACGCACTGCCTTTATATGGAAAGCCATGCTCAGACATCTGGGCTATGTGGCTGGCTGTGCTAAAGGGCACACTGACACTGAACACAGTAATTAAAGCTAGGTAGCATTCTGGGGCCAGTAGTAAACAGTACTGCTTTTTGTTTTAGTATTAGATTGGTGTTGCTTAGTGGCATTTCCCAGCCTTTCCTTCAGCCGATAGAAGCACTTGCGACCGTGGCACCTTGACAAGATCCTGCGAATAAAAGATCATCTGGAGCAGATCCCATTATGACAGCTTGGTGCTCTGTGCTATTGTTATTTGAAAATTTGAACACACTGTTCCTCTCGTGGAAATAGCAGACCGCTCTGTCCAAGACACTCACGCCTTGCCCAGGACTCAAAGAGGGACTTCTACTGGAGCTGCAGCATTGAGGGGATATATTTATGTCGATACGCCAGCCCTGGTGCACAGAGCAGCAGCCGTCTGAGGGCCACATGCTGGACAGTGGAATGAAGACTTGGAAGTGGTGGTGCAGACAAGCCCAGGCATGCGCTGTGTTATGATGCTGCTGTGGCATACTTCAAAGGGAAGATTTGGGTAAGGTAGGTGTCCTATCTGTAATGTTAAATAAAATTGGACATCTTGCCAGAGTTTAGCAGAGGACAGACAGTGGGGTCAGCTAAAGTTGGACCCGTATATGCAAGGCCTCTTTTGTAACCATCATTGCTTAGAACTAACTGAAGTCATCTGACCGGTTTGTTTTTCTGTAGGTTGAAGTGATCAGTGTCTCTTGCAAGTGGAACAAAATGCTCAATCTAGATTAGGACTGTTTTCCTTTTAACCATAAAGCTTAACCAACAGCTTTCACAGTTCTCATAAAGGGTATGGAACTCTCACAGGGTGACGTAAAGGAGTCAAAACCCCAACAGATGAGCTCAGAGTTAGTCAGTCGTACTGGAGTGGAGCCTGTTGGGGAGGCAGGGCTGCCTTGGTTTGCAACAGCAGCCTTGGTGCGCTGGCTTCCGCAGCCTGCTGTTAGTCTGTTTGTTTGGAGGTGGAGGTTTCCTGCCGCAGTCCTATGTGGGAGTATGAGGGGAGATCCACCCCCCCGCATGGTCAAAGTAGACTGTTTAGCTGCCTGCTCAGCCAACAGGGCGAGTAGTAGATCACAGAGTGGACTTTCACTGATCCAACAGGCCAGATTAAATGAACAGACTCTTGCCCTGGCCCCATATGGCACCTGTCCCCACTCTGTCTAAAGAAGTGATTCATACTAAGAGGCACAACAGGTGTTCTCTGTCACACCCCGTTTGTTGTAGCTACGACAACCATGTGTCATCGTCTGCTACGGTCATGTAAGGGTATTTAGTATCGGCCTGATTATTCATGGACTTTTCTGTTGTTCTTTTTAAGCTGTAGCAGACAGTGAAATTATTTAAATTAAATCACATTCTGCTGTAGTTTGAACTTTGCCTTCACCTAGCAAAGATGGCAAAAACATCCCACTCTCCATTGTATGGGTGTTCAGTGAGACCT
This sequence comes from Hypomesus transpacificus, assembly GCF_021917145.1. Classification (NCBI taxonomy): domain Eukaryota; kingdom Metazoa; phylum Chordata; class Actinopteri; order Osmeriformes; family Osmeridae; genus Hypomesus; species Hypomesus transpacificus. Next base: position 2,131,369 of record NC_061078.1, on the reverse strand, counting down.
CAGAGAGCTATTCTAAGGGCGGTATTCCCTGAAATATTTAACACGTTGGTGAAATCCATTATGGGAACTCAGTACAGTCTACACTGGGCCTTGGGAGGTCAATCAACCCTCATCAAATGCTGTGGTAACAGCTTTCACTGTAAATAAACCTAGTGGTTGCACGTGACTCTGCTCCAGTTCACCCCTCTTACCTAACAATGGGGTCTTGGGCAACACACACACATACACAGAGGATGGCTGTCTGATACGTGTTTTGGCTATGGAGGGACATCAACCTGTCCCTGTTTGTCGTCATCTCCTTGACCCCTGTGGTTCCTCACAGCCAATCAGCATCCAGCACCACAGGAACAGGATGAACCATCTGGACCTGTTGGGTTTTTGCTGGTAGGAGGAAGAATTGTCAGGGAGTTCTCCTCTAATTCTGCCCTACATGCAGCTACAGGACTGGCTTGAACTAGAAAAGTGTCCTGCGAACCTTGAATGAATGGGCCCTGAAAGTGACAGGCTAGATTTGTGTGAGCCGTAATGGAGTAGGAGATGAGAACGTCCGCTAAACATTTCAAAAACCGTCACGTTGGTCTCCTAGCTTCGTCTCCCTCCCTTCTCTTACCTTCTTTTCCTCCTCTCCTCCTTCCTTCTCTTCGTGTCAGCTCGGCTGCCAGTGCTCCGTCGGCACGGGGACCGCTCGATCTGTCCTTGGGACTGCGGTCACGGAGTTCAGAGTTCCTAAGAGTCACATCTCATTTGCCTCGCGTTACTGTACTACCTCAGCAGTAACGCCATAGCTACCCCTCTTAGCTGATGCTATCAGGGATAAAGGGAGGAAACGCTTCACATGTAATAGCCTCACCACGCCAGACAGATGTATAGAGAGACGGTGAGCGACTGATTTCTTTTCAAACAAAGGAATCTACGCAACCAGTAGCAGTGTGCGGCCGCCAGTCTGGAATGGCTTGAGGTTGTTTTCACCAGACTCCATGTATCTCTGTCTGCTTAGTTATATAAGCTGAGGACTGGGATCTGGTTTACAAACACACACACCCCTTAGCTTGATTTGTACCTCAAGCCACTACTGCTCTGTCAACTGATACCATCTGAGTAGCAACTCATTAGAAGATGGGTTTTTCACTGTACGAGTATGTCACGGTTGTTTTCATGTTTCCATGATCCCTTTTGAACACGCTGTCCGGTGGTGACCAGCCGTGTTCTCCTCTTGCAGATGAAGCCGCTCAGCGTGGCTGGGAGAACGGCCACCAGACATGGGCCCTGGGCTGTTTGTGTCTGTCTTTTTTTAGCCAAGAGCCAAACTGGTCTGTGGCAAACAGCAAGACGACTGACACACTTGTCAATGCCCTTTTGAGCCATGTTGAGGTTGCTCTGTGTGTGTGTGCGCAGATTTTCAGGGGGAAAAGCTTTGTTTGACTCCATTGTACAACTCACCCCTTGTCCTTCTCCCTCGCTGTGTGTGTATGTACTCAGCGGAGTGGTTATGCATGCACTAAGGAACTAGCCTGTGCTGTTCTCCCAAGCACCCGGTTACGCAATCAGCATTAGTGGGACAATGAGTGTACTTCAGCTCTGACGGCATCCCCATGCCCCATGCCTCAGGCACAACCAGGACCAGTGAAACGCACTGGGGCTCAGAGCTGACAGGACCTGGTCAGGGCCAAGAGGCCTGGTCACGCTAACCCAGGGAGAGGTGGGGGACTGGAGTAGACGGCAAGGCCATATCGTTACGGTACACCATCCCCTTTCCACCGTTCCCTTTCCCTTCAATCGGCTCGTTGCAGCTGATGTGGACTGACTGCATTAGCACCCAATGGCAGCCAACCATGGGTGCTACACTTGAGTTGTGGCTGAGGTATGCATTTATGCAGTGTTGAGCCAATATGTATTTGGCCCTGTGCTAAGAGAAGGGTAAATTGTTGCCTTATTTATAGAACTGTCATATAGCTATAGTAAACATTATGGCGTCTCTCTCAGACTCATAACAAAACATGCTGTTCCTAAACATCCAACAGAATGCATCATAGCTGAGTTGAGAACTTGACCTTGAGCACCACGACTGCCTAAGCCCAAACTTCTGGCCCCAGCGATGAGAACCTATAGTGTAAGAACAATGAAGCGCTGCTTCCCAGAGGAACAGTGTGAACGTTGGGAGCCTAGCTGCTGTGTGTATTATTATTATACAAAAGGGTATTACAGATAAGCTTTTGCACCCTCTGAGACGGCTGTACTTTTTGTCAGCAGTTTGTGTGTGTGTGTGTGTGTGTGTGTGTGTGTGCGATGACTCTAATGTACAGGCTAGGCTACAGGCTGTGAAGGTTCAGTTGCTAATGAGTTTACGATGCCAGGTTTTTGCGTCCGTTGGTCGGTTGTGTGCGTGTTTGTGTCTGATCAAGACAATACAAAGTTCACAGGAGCAGAAGGAGAGTTATTTTCTGCTGGAACAGTACCCATCCTCTCAGCCAATCAGCTACCAGTTCCTGTTGCTATGTGTGCTGTGAATCTGCCCCTTTGTGTGAAGAGAGCAGAGAGGGAAAGAGAGAGAGAGAGAGAGAGAGAGAGAGAGGGGTGGTGCAGTGTGGAAGTTAGGCTCACTCAAACAGGCCTGTGGAGTCTGGATAAATGCTAACAAGTGGGATTGAGAGGAAATGGGAAACGTTGAACATGGGTTGACTTCATATTCCCTCAGTGGCATTTGCTCCAGGCAGCCGAACATAACATCGGAAATTGTTCCTCCCTTTTTGTGTCAACAATATTCTCGCTCTAAAGAGAGGACTTCATATTTAAAAAAAAAGCCATTTTGTTTAAGTTCTTTGGTTCGTAAAAGCAGGGTGATTTACATTCTGTTGCGAGCTTAGAGATGGCTCGTTTGTCTGCCTGTCCATCCATTGTGTCTCGTGTGTTGACTGAGATGCTGGCCGAGCAGGACAGGTGAGCAAATGAACACTGGAGTGATTCACAGGCTGGAAACCAATCCTATCCTATCATTACACTGAAAGGGTTACACTGCTGTTGTGGACAACAAAGCCTCTGCATGATGCACACACACACACAAACACGTCACAGGACATTGACTAATACAGTGGATCATGCAATCCATCAGAGCCTCTTTGCGTTTGAGAAACATTAGCCTCAATTTACTCCACACACACACACACACACATCCCTAGCTCATTCCCACACACACACACACACACACACACACACACACACACACACACACACACACACACACACACACACACACACTGAATGTCCGTGACGGGGACATTAACGTGATATCTGTGTTGCCTTGGCAACCCTTTGTCCCCATGCAAAATGAATGTACTCCTATGTCCAGACACTTAGGTCTGCTTCTCAGAGCTGAAGTGTCTTTGCTGATGTGTTGTATGTCTTTGATTGAGTCCTTGTCTGTTAGGGGATCATCTCAGGAGGCAGCCCATGAGAAAGGTTTGCTGATTCGATAGAGGACATTTGTTTCATAGAACTCACCTTAAACTCTCTCTCTGTTTTCTCTCTCACGCTCTTTCTGCCTCTCTTATTTTCTCTTGCTCAATCTCTCTCTCCCCCCCCCCCCCTCTCTGCAGCAGCTGGGTCGTTGTTTTTGCATCTCATCTCGGTTTTCTGTAGTTGACAGTACTAAGACTATGACCACAGGGCCAGAGTGATGGCTCCAACCAGTGAGTTCTATTCACAAAGGATTTTCACTCAGAGAGAGAAAGAGGGAGGGATTAAAAAGGGAGCCTGTGAAGATGGACAGAGCTGAGAGGCACGGTATACCCTCACCATTGTTGTTCCCCCTTCCTGTGTTCTCTGGGGGCTCTGCTCTGGGCATCACACGGCCTTACAGGCTGCACCATGGGCCTTACAGGCTGCACCACAGGGCCTTACAGGCTGCATCACACAGCCTTACAGGCTGCACCACAGGGCCTTACAGGCTGCATCACAGGGCCTTACAGGCTGCACCACAGGGCCTTACAGGCTGCATCACAGGGCCTTACAGGCTGCATCACAGGGCCTTACAGGCTGCACCACAGGGCCTTACAGGCTGCATCACAGGGCCTTACAGGCTGCACCACAGGGCCTTACAGGCTGCACCACAGGGCCTTACAGGCTGCACCACAGGGCCTTACAGGCTGCATCACAGGGCCTTACAGGCTGCACCACAGGGCCTTACAGGCTGCATCACAGGGCCTTACAGGCTGCACCACAGGGCCTTACAGGCTGCACCACAGGGCCTTACAGGCTGCACCACAGGGCCTTACAGGCTGCATCACAGGGCCTTACAGGCTGCACCACAGGGCCTTACAGGCTGCATCACAGGGCCTTACAGGCTGCACCACAGGGCCTTACAGGCTGCATCACAGGGCCTTACAGGCTGCATCACAGGGCCTTACAGGCTGCACCACAGGGCCTTACAGGCTGCATCACAGGGCCTTACAGGCTGCACCACAGGGCCTTACAGGCTGCACCACAGGGCCTTACAGGCTGCATCACAGGGCCTTACGAGCACCACAGGGCCTTACAGGCTGCATCACAGGGCCTTACGAGCACCACAGGGCCTTACAGGCTGCATCACAGGGCCTTACAGGCTGCATCACAGGGCCTTACAGGCTGCATCACAGGGCCTTACAGGCTGCATCACAGGGCCTTACAGACAGGATCCCAGGGCCTCCTAGCCAGCCATGGTCCTCCTGTGTCCATGTATGATGGTCTGTTGTGGCCTTGTATAAGAGGGGAGTAGGGAGGAGTCAGACAGACATGGTTACCATGCTGTGGCTGGGCTATATTTATCTCGCTGGGGGCTGTAGTAAGGAGATTTAGCATAGAGGAGCTGCTTATTTAATCTTCCTTTCTGCAACTGTGTGTTCATGATTGTGCTAAACCAACATTTCTATGTGACTCTGTTTCACTGTCCCCAGCATGGTGCTGCGCTTAACCTTTCAGTGAGCAGACTGAACAAGATGTACTCTGCCTCTAAACACAGCACGACTGGGTGGGATTTCAATGTTTTGGGTTCCTTGGAAGAGTTAGTGAAATTGAAATGTGTTGTAGACGAGAGAGGGCACCCGTCAGCTGGTTAAGCGTGTCAGACTGGATCCAGGTTGTGTCGTGGGCCTGGCTGATACAGGCGCAGGTCGGACCTGCTTGGCTCCTGTGACCAGTCCCATCTCTGTCTCTCTGGTATCTGGGGAGGAAAACGCACGCATCGCTGTCGTCACCGACCTGGAAGAACGGTGTTGTCAGTAGGGTACATTTTAAGTGCTTTTGTGTAGGTCGCATAAACAAGTCTCCCTCATGACCTGTGTGGTGTTTTGTAACAACCCAAGCTGCCCGGTGGACTCTACTCTGTGTGGAAACCTGATTGTGTTGGAGAAACACTCCAGAGTGCGATCGCGGGGCCAAAGAGGCCAGATTACTGTGCCAGCTTATCTTGTCGCCGTGGGACGCGAAACCACCAGCACAGCGGCTGCGTTTCCTGTCGCAAATCTGATGAGAACATCTATCACTGATTTACATGCAACGCTCTCAAACATGTTGAACGAGTTGTCCTCATTGAATGTCAGGGCCTGGGGGAGAAACCTTGCTTGACTTGTCGTTTGAGCTGCTGTGGATCTGGTTCTACCACAGGTCAGGTAGAGAGCAGCGTGTTTACGCTCGTCTTTGTGATGAAACACCTCTCTCTGCTCTCTCTCTGCGTTTTCCAAAGCACATAACACGACACCAGGTTGGCATGCAAAACCTTGAGGTTACAAGGAGGAGACAGCTGATGAGAGAAGTGTGTCTTTGTGTTTGTCTGTGTGTGTGTGTGTGTGTGTGTGTGTGTGTGTCTGTGTCTGTGTGTGTGTGAGAGAGAACACCAGCTGATATGTGGGCTCATCGCCAGCGCTACTCAATTGCTGCAGCACTATTAATACTTTAGAAGTGCTTGCCCATCTCTACTCTAAATCTGACCTGTTACATAACAACACACAGACGCTGAACAGAGGGCTTGGCAAGAGGGATAGCAGAACACGGACAGTAACATGAGGCAGGGGGTCAGCAGAGGGAGAAGGTGAAGAGAGTCTCTGGGAGGACTCGAGGCACGTCAAGTCTGGTCCTAATGTCCGGGTCACCCCAAAGGTTACTGCCGTCTTTTCAAATGATCGGAGGATAACGAGGTCAGAGGGGAAGGGAGGTCACATTAAACACGGTGCATGGAGACTGAGGCTCCACGTGAAGGAATGTTCCGTTGAGACCCACCGCCCTAGAGAACAGCAGATACCATCAACGTAAACACGGGGCCTCTCAGCCAATCCCATGCAGGGACCCTGACTGGCTCTTTTGTTCTTCCTGCGTGCACGTGTGTCACTTTCCCTTATGGAAAACGGGCCAATCCGACCCCCTGAAACGTATTGCTGCTGTACCCTCTGTCTAAGAAACTCCTTTCTTCTTCTCAGCTCCCTCCGTCATCTTCATGCGGGGCTCCTTTGTGTGTCTTCCTCCACCTCAAACCCTCCCTCTCTCCGCTCAGTCTCTCTCTCAGTCTCTCTCTCTCAGTCTCTCTCTCTCTCTCTCTGTCTCTCTTTGTCTCCCTCCTTACTCCCTCTCCTCCTCCGGAATCTGTTCCCTCCCTCGGGCTGCTCTTCTTCGCCCATCCTCCCGTCCGTCCAGAGTGTTACCTTTAGCCCACATCCCTGGGAGCTTGTAGTCCACAACCAACTAACAGTAAACCCTAATCCTAGCCAGGGCTGTGCTAGGCCAGTGAGCTAGCCAGTCAGAACAGGCAGGGTTTGCACCCCTCCCTCCCCCTCTCCCTTAGCTACAGCTGGCAGCTCCCCCCCGCCCTCCCCTCTCTCTCCCAGCTCTATGTTGTGCTGTTCTCTTTCCACGTGCAGCACACAGCTCAAAGCATGTGGGAGGAGTTCCCTGGAAGAATGTGTGCGTGACTGCCTCAGACACACACACACACAGTCACACACACACACACTGCCTGAAACTGACACAAAGCACTCCCAGTGCACTCACACCCTCAGAGCCAGCTGAGAAAGGCTCTGTTCGGTCTGGGCTAACTGTAACAAGACTGTTTCTATAGTGTGTGTGTGTGTGTGTGTGTGAACAGGCAGCTGGGGGGACTGGGAGTCGTCGTGCATCAGCTGACCTCCTCAGGGTATTCTAAAGCTGTGTCTTAAGGAGGAGCTGTAGTGCAGCCAGGCTTTTTAGCTCCGACACATTTGGTCCTGCTTATACAGCACACTCCATACCATAGGCAAGACATGAATACCCCTCAAAGAAATCAACCTAATTGGCAGTGAATGTGGTTTATAAAACATATGTTGTGCTATTTTTGGCACGTAAGGTTATCGCAAACACTTGGGCATCCGTGTTTGCAGTGACTGGGTCACCCTGTCTCTCCTGCATTGTGCTAACAGACTGACAGATTCCGTGCGCCAAGCTAATTACTCCTCTCTCTGATCCAGTCTGAGGTATTCCTGGGAGGATAGCTCGGCATGTAGAAGAGAATAAGGCTCTATTCTCTCTTGCTGGTGCTGGGTTGCCAGGTTTGCCCCACCCTAACCCCAAAGGCAAACCCTGCCTCAGCTGACCGGATGGTGAAGAACCAGAGCAGTGTTATTTCTGTCCTAAACTGCGGTGGAGGGGGGGCTGGGGCTGTGTGTGAGTGAGTGAGAAAGAGAGAAGTTAGTCTTGCAGTGTGTTACACCACGCCTGAGCTCAGCTGACGTATCAGCGCTAAATTTATCTCCTAACGAGCACAACTGGAAAGGTTTTTCCTCCTCACCCACAAACACAGGCCCATTTTAAAAACCAAACGCACGCGCACACACACACACGCAGGCCTGAAACCCTATATCCAGGCGATGGTCGTGTTTCGTCAGACCATAGCAGAGATGCTGGAAATCTGAGCTTTGCCAGATGGGTAACTTATTTGTGTCCACTGTAGCTTCTCCACTGTAAACGTGTCGGGCCCGAGTGTCCGGTTCTTCGCTCTTCTGTGCTGGCTCCGGTCTGAAAGGTTCCCCTGTGGTTCTAAGCGGTTCTCGTGGGTTCTCCTTTATGCAGACGCGGCCGAGGAGTTCTTCGAGTATGACGCCGAGGAGTTCCTCGTGTTCCTGACTCTGCTCATCACAGAGGGGCGGACTCCAGAATGTTCCGTGAAGGGTAGGACCGAGGGCCTCCACTGCCCCCCCGCCCAGTCCACCCTGCCCCCCCTCCACAAGCATGAGTGCAGCGACAAACTGCCCCAGGTAATACACACACACATCTCATTTACACACGGTCTCCATGCAAACCAGCACCTAGTGGTTTCCAAGCTTACATAAATACACAGACACACACACATACAGACACACAGACAGACACACGTTGATCGTCCTTGTGTGTGTGTGTGTGTGTGTGTGTGTGTGTTTGCCTTGCCCAGTGTCGACAGGCCAGGCGGACCCGCTCAGAGTTGATGTTGCTGTGGAGGAACAGTATTCCCATCATGATTGAGGTCATGCTACTGCCAGACTGCTGCTATGGAGATGAGTGCCCCCCCAGCGACCCCATCAGTGACCCGGCCATCAAACAGGACGCTCTGCTGCTCGAGAGATGGACCCTGCAGCCAGTACCCCGACAGTACGTTCTCTCTCTCTCTCTCTCTCTCTCTCTCTCTCTCTCTCTCTCTCTCTCTCTCTCTCTCTCTCTCTCTCTCTCTCTCTCTCTCTCTTTCTCTCTCTCTCTCTCTCTCTCTCTCTCTCTCTCTCTCTCTCTCTCTCTCTCTCTGTCTCTCTCTGTCTCTCTGTCTATGTCTCTCTGTCTATGTCTCTCTCTCTATGTCTCTCTCTCTTTCTTCTGTATCGCAAACGCTTTTCTTATTAGTTTTTTTTAAGAAGCCAGAATAGCTAAAAGATTTGAGCCAGGATCACTCACGTCGCCGCCTCTTCTTTCTCTCATTTTGTCTCTGATAAATCTCTCTCTCTTTTTGTCCTTGATCTCTCTCTCTCTCTGTGTCTCTCTATCTCTGTAGGAGTGGTGAACGTTTCATCGAGGAGAAGACGTTGCTGCTGGCCGTGCGCTCCTACGTGTTCTTCTCCCAGCTCAGCGCCTGGCTCAGCGCCTCCCACGGTGTCGTCCCCAGGAATGTCCTCTACAGGTAAAACCCACCCTCTCAACACTTCCCTCTTCACTGTCACCCTCTCCACCCTCATGTCCGTCAGTAGCTGGGGTTCCCCCCTGACCCGTCCCCTGTCCCTGTGTCATCTGCAGGGTCAGCGCAGCGGACGAGGAGCTGGTCTGGAAGTTCTCCCAGCCGCCCTCGGAGCATCTCTTCCCCGTCCCTAACGTCTCCCAGAGCGTCGCCCTGCGAGTCCGCGTCCAGTCCCTCCCCCGCCAGACCACCTACCCCACCCTGGCCTGCAGCATCCACACTGCCCTGCCCCCCCTTTACAGCAAGACCCCCACCCTCCACCCCAGCCAGGGCCTGCCCTCACACTTCAGGAGGGGCCAGGACTCCAAAGAGAGTCTGCTTCACAATGCTCATTTCCCCCTTTATAGCAAGAGCTCCAACGCCCTAGGTCTCCCCATCGCTGGGCTCCCCATCGCAAGTTTCCCCATCACCAGTCTCCCCCTCTCTGGTCTCCCTCTCTCTGGTCTCCCCCTCCACAACAAGAGGAGCCAGGAGTCTTCAGACAGCCATGGTCACATGTTTCAGAATGGAGAACTCCCCCAGGTCAACGCCCCGCATCGTCAGGGCTCCCCCCTGTTCTCCCGGCCCTCCCGCTCGCACTCCCCCCTCCCCCCAGGGGGGAAGGCCGTCAGGTGGCTGTACTCTGCCCTCAATGGCCCCTCCGACCCCCCCCACACCGAGGACTACGGTCTGTCGAACGGGGCGGAGACCTCTCGGGGCGGGGGCTCGGAACCGCTGCGGGCCTTCAAGACCCTGTCCTTGACCGACCCACCACGCTGCCCCTCCCCCAGGCCCATCACCACAGAGACCAACCCCCTGATTGGCTCTCTGCTGCAGGAGAGACAGGAAGTGATCGCCCGCATTGCACAGCGCCTCAACTTCTGCGACCCGACTGCGCCGCCCCTGCCGTCTGCCCTCTTTACGCCGGACGCCCCTCCCAAAGCCTTCTGGGGCAGTAGCCATGACGACGCCACTCTCCGAAAGACCAAAGAGGCGGAGGCCCCGCCCCCTGAGCCCGCCGGCCCCGCTCGCCCCTCCCCGCACGACACGCCCGTTCACGACACGCCCCCGGGGAAGCGAGAGACGTCGTCCCCTCGGCCCGCGGCCTGCAGGAGACTGAGGCTGAGTGAGCCCGGGGAGGGGGAGAAGGAGAGAGAGCGCGAGAGAGACCGGGAGAGAGAGAACTCCCTCATCTCCCAGGCCGTGCACGACATCGCCAGGCTCATCCAGGACAGGCTGGGCGTTCCCTCTCTGTCCCCGACGCACAGAGACGGGCGCGGCGGCAGCAGCCCTCTGCGCCACACACACACCCAGACCCTCACGGTCCGCACGTACACACACACCACGCGCACCACTCACAGGACGCCAGACGTCAGCTGTCATCAGAGCAATGGCTTTGCCAATGGCCACGCCCCCGGCCACGCCCCCGGCCACGCCCCCGGCCACGCCCCTGGCCACAGGGACCCAGACGCCACAACCCATGCACCTGTTTGCACAGATAAAGCCAGAACTAACCCGGAGGTAGACCTCTCTGTCCGATCTCAGAACGGCACCTCTGTTACACTTGAAGACCCTCCGATTAGACCCCAGCCCCACTGTTTACAGACCTTCCCCCCAGAGGTGCCCAGAGCCCAGGGCCTCGACCCCTCCGACGCCCCCCGCACCCTCAGAGAGAACGGCCTGAGGACCAGACAGACTTGCACAGACGCCTCCCCGGCCCACACCCAGAACCCCATCAAGCTCCAGGCCCAGAGCCAGTCCACCCCCCTACAGGATGAGAACCAGGCCCCCCCAGGCTCTGGAGCCTCCGGCCCCACCACCCCCACGACCAAAGGCCCCAGCACACCCACTGTCCTGGTGAGTGACACGACACACAGCCCCTCTGTGGCACCCGACTACTGCAGGCAGTGAAGAAATCTAATATCCTAGAGACAGGGTTTTTTTTCCCCCCACACATTGCAAAAGATCAGTCCTTATCATAAAGCAAAGGGTGGACTAGGAGAGGTTAAGTCTAACGATAATCTGTTGAAAACAAATGGGTATCACATGTCGCAGCTTCATCTTTCCTTGACTCTTATCTTTGAATCTGTCTTCCTCTTTGTCAGCGGGCCCACAGCCCCCCCCCCCTGCGGCCGTGCAACAGCTGGAGGAAGCAAAACCGCCACTCACTAGACGCCACGGCAACCAAGGCCTTCCACCCTTGCACTGGCCTACCTCTCCTCTCCAGCCCAGTAAGATACACACCAACACCTCATCTCTTTCTTTGTCCTGTTTCTTTCCATCTACTGTATCTTAATATCCCCCTCTAGCATCCCACTAAGAACCATGACTCACAGTATGTTACTGCGCCATACAGTATGTGCGAGCAGGCTTTATGACTCGTGTCTGTTTACACACACACACACACACACACACACACACACACACACACACACACACACACACACACGCTCTTCAGACAGACCGTCAGGTTTAAAAGCCATGTGACTCATCTGAACCACAACAGCCACAGATCTCTGACTAACTTCCTGTTTCCTGCCTGATGAACCGGCACTGTTAGAGAGCCCTTGGCTCCCAGGCCAAGCCTGTTTTCTGCTTCCCCCCCCTCGCCCCCCTCCACACACACACACACACACACACACACACACACACACACAGACAGAATGTAAACACATGCATTATGACATTATCCATAATATGTCATACAGCAAATACATTGACATTTAGAAATATGACTTTGCATGAAGCAATCAGTTTCCCCTGAATTCCTCCAGTTGTGGTGTGGCTTACGACATGACATGTTTTGTAATGAAGTCGAGTTTGTCTCCGTCAGGTTCCCCAAAGGAGAACCCAGACTGGCTTCTTTGACCTGGATTCTTCTGTGTTCGGCTGTAAAGGTCTGCCCTGGACACATGGAAAAAGGTACGCATGTCAACATATTGGAACATGACCCCCTCTTAGACCCATCACCACCTGAATAGAAACACCCTTAATTAAATATATTCAAATAATGTTCCATGTACCCGACAACGTTTTGGATTAGTCATGGGATTAGATGTTAAGCCTAAAAACAGTAAACACAAATAGGTCAGAGATCACAATGATGTTTACTCATGGATGAGAGGTCAGATATAAGTCCTATAGCAGTCGAGAGAAATGGGCCAGTCCTGTGGTGCTCTGCAGTGGGTTCCCTTCACACTGCCCCCTGCTGGGCTAAAGGTGGTACTGCTATCACCCAAAGACACTGCTCAAAATGGCAGCCTGGACCTGCATCATAAAGAATCAGGGCCAGCCCTTCTATAACAACAAGGTCAAGTTTTCGTTGTGTACAAACGAATTATACGATTACGTATTTGCATTAAACAAAAGCAGTTATGTTAAATGAGGTATGGTGAATGAAGATGACCTTTTGTAGGGGTCGTATGTTATCCCTGATCCAGATGCACTTGTGTTGCCCCCTCAGGGTGTCTCTGAAGAGGGAGGAGGACTCAGAGCAGCATCAGCAGGTCCTCAGTGCCAGCGCTCCACCTGCCAGCCTCAGCCTCCTGGGCAACTTTGAGGTACATGGGACGCACGCCATACGTCTCTAATGCCTCCAGTTGTGGAGCGAAATCAAGTCAATCAAGTGTGTGTGTGTGTGCGTCTCCAGGAGTGTGTGTTGAACCACCGCCTGGAGCCTCTGGGGATGATCGAGGGCTTCACGGCGGAAGTTGGCGCCAGTGGGACCTTCTGCCCCAGTCACATGACCTTTCCTGTGGACGTGTCGTTCTACAGCGTGTCGGAAGACAACGCCCCCTCGCCGTACATGGTGAGACCTTGTCGACCTTTTGTCGGTTTTCCCTTCGATCGGGTCAGAGGGTGCATTTGTGAAGGCGAGCGCGCTTCTGCTCGCTCCGACGACTGGACGTCGTTTCCTGTTTGTGTGACGTTGTTTGCTGTTTGTGTTGTGTTTCTCCCAGGGCGAAATCACCCTGGAGTCCCTGGGTAAAAGGGGCTACCGTGTACCTCCATCAGGAACCATTCAAGTGGTGAGGAAACACCTTATTTGGTTGCTGTACATACGCTTTTGTGCAGGATGCTTTTATGTTCTGAGGAAGACAACAAAGGGCCGGCCGGGCCGTGGGGTCATGCGGTGCATCAGAGTCACCAGCGGGTTGGAGAACAAAGGGACGTGGCTGGGGACGAACACAGGGCAGGGAGACACCTAGTGGGAGAAGGGAGAGATGCAGAGAGACGAGGAATTGAGTGATGTGGAGTTCCAACGGAACCGTTTTGTGTCCTAGTGAAGATTATTAATGTAAATGATAACATTACATTTACATTTAGTCATTTAGCAGACACTCTTATCCAGAGCGACTTACAGTAAGTACAGGGACATTCTCCTCGAGACAAGTAGGCTGAAGTGCCTTGCCCAAGGACACAACGTTATATGCATGACCGGGAATCGAACCGGCAACCTTCTGATTAATAGCCCGATTCCCTAACCGCTCAGCCATCTGACCCCCCATAATCTTTGCTTTCTTTCCCCCCCATTAGACCTTATTTAACCCCAACAAAACCGTGGTGAAGATGTTTGTGGTGGTGTATGACTTGAGGGCCATGCCAGCTGGACACCAGACCTTCCTACGCCAGAGGACTTTCTCCGTTCCCGTCCGCCGTGACGGCTCGCACGCACACGCCAGCAGGAAGCCCCTCCCTCTGGGCCAGGGACGCACGCTGCGCTACCTCGTTCACCTGAGGTGAGACGCTCCACGTAGCTGTCAGCCAAACAGGGCAGCTGTCGGTCGAGACCAAACAGGCTAGAGCAGTTGGGGAGTCGTCGCAACTCAACAAACTTTAAAATCTCCCTATCTCTCTCTCTCCGTCTCTGTCTCTCCTTCTCTCTCTCCTTCTCTGTCTCTCCTTCTCTGTCTCTCCTTCTCTGTCTGTCTCTCTCTCTCCTTCTCTTTCTCTGTCTCTTTCTCTGTCTCTCTCTCTCTCTCTCTGTCTCTCTCTCTGTCTCTCTGTCTCTGTCTTTCTTCCTTTTTTCTGTCTCTCTCTCAGGTTCCAGAGCTCAAAGTCTGGGAAGATCTACCTCCACAGAGACATCCGTCTGCTGTTCTCCAGGAAGTCCATGGAGGTGGACAGTGGTGCTGCCTACGAGCTCCAGTCTTTCACCGAGTCCCCAGCCAACCCGCCCTTCTCCCCCCGCTGCTGAGCCGGGTCCTCCCCTACCAGCACAGGACTACTGAGGCCTAACAACCCACAGGGCCCTGGAGCTAGTGGGAGGTGGCACTGGTACCCACTGAAATGACAACCTGTTCTATAGTGTGCTGCTGTGGGTCAAAGTTGTGAACCCCAGCCCACACATGTTCCCAGTTAGAAGGGGTGAACAGGGTGACATTTTGAGAGCCATCATTAGTTTACTTGCTCTACTATAGGTATACTGGGATATGTGGTTGTATGACTTGTTACAGTTGTTCTTCCCAGGGTCTGTCAAGAGAGGACTGGGAAAGTCTCTGGAGGTGGGACCCCCTTATCCTGTCCAGTCAGACAGCTGTGATAAGAGCAAGGGGGGGGGGGGGGTGGGGGGGGGGGATGCAACAGGAAATGGGGGGAGATTTGGTGCACCTCTGTCCCAGAGAAGTGCTGCTGTTTAACAAGCCCCAAATACAAACATCCTTGGACCACTGAAGAAGACTAGCAAGCAATCAAGCCAGAGAAAATACCAAGTTGACATCAGAAGCGCACTGTGTATTTCCACGATAACTGGAAATGAAAAAATAGTAATATTCTAATACTTTGTTTTTGTACTGTTAAAGAACCACTTTATCGGAAGTGTTGCAATAGAAAGAGAGTAACCTTAGCTTAGTGTTTGTTTATTTACTTTCAACATACCATCAGTTATTTAATATTTAAATTAATATTTCAGTTCTGGCTCATGTGACGTTTGTCATGCTAAGCATTATGATGTAGTGCAAACTCTGTAAATCATAGTATGTATTTTTGACATTAATAATAAGATCTGGAAATATAAATATATCTATATATCTTATAAAGCAATCTTAAAATCTACGTTGTGTTTTTGTGTTTTTATTATAAGCCAGACCCACCATAGTACTCTAATGACACAAAACACCCAACAAGTCCTTGTGCAAGTGACAGACCAGTTTTGAAACATGTAGATATGTCTAAAAAAATTAATAAGCTAAAACTAAAAAGCTAAAACGATTTATGGCATTATAAATATTTATGTTAACCTTCTGATTCGTCAACTATTGATATAGCATGCCATACCCAAAGCGTTAGAGCTCAAATAATGGTGCCTCGTCTTGACGAAATATCAGGAGTAGCAATAAACGATATCAAATAAAGTATGCTTCACATTTATCATTTTGCTTTGGATAGATTTCTTGGAAGTTTCATTTTTTTGCAACAGTAGTGACGTAATATCTCATGACAGCCATATTTGTGCGGGAGTCAGTGTGGTCGGTGAGGATTTGTACTGTATGGGGACAGAACACCGAGGCAGAGATTTTTGATTGCCTTCAGAATTTGCGCATTTTTTGCGTTTTCTTGGGGGTTAAGGTTAACCAAAGATGTCTGAAGAAATTGAAGGAACACGGACGGGTGAGGAGGGACTGGTTGAAGATAACAAAGTAAGTTTTAAACGCTTGTGCTACTTAGCTAGCCCATGTAAGCGAGCTAGCTAGGCTACCTAGCTAATAGCTTGCTATAGCGGAGCTACTCCGATTGGTTTGCTAGAATAGCCATAAGCTATTCAGTACGCTAGCATAGGTTAGCAAGGTAGCTAACTACCTAGAACGCTATGTCCAGAATGTCACAGCAACATTCAAACCTGGCATTGGCATTGTAGGGTGTTGGCTCGTAATTTAGCTTGCTATGAATTTACTAGAAGAGGCAGATTGGGACATGAATAAAAATGCTCGTAATATTTTTAGTCGTTGTCTTTGTATCTGGAAACGGAATCCAGCTATGCTAGCTAGATAGCTCTAGCTAGCTGACAGAATTCGCCCCAGCAAAAAGAAGCAAGGCTGGTTTGAACTAGTAATTGTTCTCAATTATTGTTAGCAAAGTGGTTACTTGATCAACAACAACCTAGCTGCTACAACATATGAACACAGTTTATACTTGTCAGTTTACGCGTTAGCCAGTCAACAAACGTCCTGTTGATCTACTAGCAAGCGTCCGTTATAAATACCTACAAGTTGTA
This sequence comes from Hypomesus transpacificus, assembly GCF_021917145.1. NCBI lineage: Eukaryota > Metazoa > Chordata > Actinopteri > Osmeriformes > Osmeridae > Hypomesus > Hypomesus transpacificus. Next base: position 2,114,984 of record NC_061078.1, on the reverse strand, counting down.
GCTAGTTTGGCATGTAGCTAGCTATTATGAGACCGCTAGATACCTATCTAAACAAGAGGTAAGTGACGTTTACTATCGTGTTTCTTGTTTGTTTTGGTGTGGTAGGAAGCTGCTGCTTTTTGATAAACATATGGCGGTATATTTCAATATTCAAGATTGATCTGATTAACCCTTCGGGCGTTGGATACTTGGATAGTAACATTGTGTCATCTCATGCTAACAAATAGGCTTGGTCATTACTACCAGATTACTGCCGTTGTAGCTGTCAAATCCTCCAGTATTGCCACATTTTCAGCCTGTACTCTAAGCCCATTAACTTATGTTGTTGTGTAAAGTCTCTACGGATCACATGAGAACTGTTACTCCCTAGGCAGTCGCAGTGCTAAGACATCGGTAGGACGGAATGCGACTGCTCGCTATGCCTTGGAAATAGCGCAGAAGTGTGAATCTAGGCCTCATCATAGACCACTGTGACGAGGCTGTTCAAGCTACCTAGTTCACAAAGGTCTTATTTATAGTTAAACATTTACATTGTATTGCCGTGCTCCTTTTCACCTGTAATTATGAGGCATGTGATATGTTATGTATGTGTTTTTTCAGGACATGGAGGATATGGTGATCCACCCTGAAAAGGCAGAGGAGGCCAAACTGAAGGCTCGCTACCCTAATCTGGGGCACAAACCTGGGGGCTCTGACCTGCTTCGTAAACGCTTACAGAAGGGGGTTAGTCAACTCACTACCGCGTTATTGCAATCTTAGTATTTCAATCCTGTTTTATAGAACGCACACCGATTTCCCATGAATGACACTACATCCGCACATCAACCTCTTTCTCTTTGCAGCAAAAGTATTTTGACTCCGGTGACTACAACATGGCCAAAGCCAAGATAAAGAATAAGCAGCTGCCTGCCGCCACGACAGAGAAGGCCGAGATCACAGGGGACCACATTCCCACCCCCCAGGACCTGCCCCAGAGGAAACCCTCCCTGGTGGCCAGTAAACTCGCTGGCTGATACAAACACACAGCCACTGTCCCAGATCCCCTAAGTCTATATACATACTACCCTTCTCAGCCCCACCCCTACACTACTCCCTAGCACCAAGCCTTCCCTCCACTTTTAGCCCTGACCTTGCCCAAGAGGGAGCTCCCCATAATGGCTACTGAACTGGCTGCCATTTTACCCCTAGCCCTGTCCCTGGCACTGTACCTGACCCCCCCCTCTCCTTTTCCTGTATTGCTCTCACAGACTATTCTTCATCATAGCCCCCACTCTTCATCCATCCATTTCTCTGTTCCTTCTTTTGTTTGTTTTTACTCCCGTGTATAAATACACTGAAAGAAAGAACAAGTGTGTGTTGGAAGTGAACCGACTATCATGACCTTGCTCTTCTGTCGCAGAGCGCCGTGTTGTAACGCTGTTGTCAGTGGCTTTGGTGCGTTGATTGGCACAAGCTGCACCATCTCAGAAAGGTTTTCAGTGTCATCTACGGTCCTGTTGTTGGAAGTGTACATATTTACTAGTGTTTTGAGTGGAGGCAGATATCAGAGTTTTAGAATGTTTTACATTAGAATCATTGTATTATTCACTGTATGTCCTCATCGAAATTATGCTGGAATGTGCTTGAGTGATTGAGTTTAACCCTTGATTATGACAATGACCAGACTGTTGGTTCTGTTGGTGTGTTCACATGAAAGTGTTGAGAGACACTGGTGGACCACATGGTGAGGGCAAGAGTGGTGTATGAAAGCGCATGTGTGACTTAGGGCCCCTAAAGGCATTTATTGCCCCAAGCTAACCTGGGACGTCATTCATTTTATCTGCCCACTCATTCATCCATCCATTTATCCATTCATTCACACACACACACTCAGGTGAGATATGAGTCCACCAGGTGGCAGGTGATGACTGGCTGAGGGAGAGGTCGTAGTGCAGGTGTGGTTGATGGTCTGAAGCACTACATCGTCTGTCGAAGCTGTGCATGTACATGACTGCTCTGCTGTCACTTTGTGCCGTTTTGTTTTGTAAATAAAATAGTTTTGCACAAACGTCTTCTTTGTTGTGTTCCTGTGTATTGACTATGGTATCTAGTTATCAGAATATGTATACATTTTACACCTTTAAGTGTATGTTATTCCCCGTTTAATGTATAACGTATATGTAAATTCGACATCCCTTCAATTCAGTTTGATATTATTGTCAACACTTTCTTGCACGCAGAAACAACAATGTCAAATGCAGACAGATTCTCACTGGCATGTAGAAATGCAGGAGTACAAATAACTCAAACCATCAGAAAACCTATTTGGCATCCTATTGATTCAATCCAACATTGGGGACTCAAACTGCAATGACCTGCAAGTGAAAACTGGAATAATACAGATGAGCGCACCAATGCCCTGATTATAATCTAGCTGTGCCACAGTAGTGGCGTTCCGCGGCCACTGAGTGGCGCAATTTTCTATGTTTTCCAGACCAATAAAACTGCCGTGTTTTACTGAGTAATTTTACCCATCTCATACCCAGAATGCACAGAGGGATTCCAAAATATTGAGCTTCTCAGGTATGATGCCGATAGGGGCTTCGCACTAAGAACTAACGTTGTCTGAAACGATTTTATATCCTGCATGTAAGCACAACTTTCATGCTTTGTGGTGTCCTGATATTCTAGTCGAGATTTCAGAGGACACAGCGACCATCATGGCAGCGTCGGAGCTGTACACAAAGGTAAAATCGAGTTGATTAAATCTATAGGCTACGTGGTAACAGATTCTGTAATATCGCTTCATTGCAGCACAGTTGAATGTCAATACTTGCAATTTCGTTCTGTCGAAACAAGAATTTATTTTTTTTACCAAGCAAGGAAATTGTCAGTCAAATCCTCGCCCACGGCAGTCTGTAGTTTGCTGGTGAATGGTAAAGGATCTTTGAATGAATGAAATGCATTTAAAACAGCAATCCTGCAGAAGATATGTTGGTTGCCAAGTATGTGTGTGTGCAATGTCTAAATATAGCCTTCGGTTTAATGTTAAAATGGGTGCAGCTGACAAAGCGGCGAAGGCGCGGCGGTCGCCAAGGGGCCTTTCTTTCATATTCAGTATCATAAAAGATTACTTTTATCTAACATGGACCTTATAAGAAACTACCAGTAATCGTTACCATTTCAGTGTATATAAATGAGTGGTTGTAGATATAGACTCGAGAAATATCTTTCTGTAGCCTATAGGAAAAATCTAAGATGATGCAAAATGAATGCTGCGTGGTGTGGGTAGGATTTGAATATTTATTGTTACGATGAATAAAACATTTTGAGACATCGATGGCTGATATGAAAGCAATTAGGCCCATATCTTGTTTCCCTGATGATGCCAGTACATATTAGACTTTAATCCGAGCTCGGTTCGTTCGTATGTTAGCTAGTCGTTTGGGTACCGCTGATGCAGAGTGAGATGCTGCGACCAATGGTGACGTCAGAGCTTCGCTGACGACACTGCTGGTTGTTTTGAGTTTGCGGTTTGATTCTGAAGCTCTTAACCGATGGAATGGTGTGAGCGAAGGAATATCGGTTGGTTGCGCAAATCATTCAGCCCTAAATGGGGTATGGCATTAATTTTCAGAGTTCCATAGACCTATTAAACTGTCAACAATGAATAATATGGGTACATATCGTTCCACAAAGAAGAATGCATCGTTGTTGGATTTTTTTCTTCTTCTTATCTTCAGCGGCATTTTTAAATGGAAGGAGAAATTTGAAAGGTTGTGTGTGAGAGAGTGAGAGAGTGTGAGATAGAGAGACGTAACACCCATCCCCCACGTTGCCAGCTGGTGTATTCAGCATGAATAGAGTTCATATAGAGATGCAGTGTGTGTGGACGAGGGAGAATATGTGTGTGTACATGCATAGGTCTCCTATATATAAGCTACATACAGTATATTGTATGGCTTTGACTGAGCTGCTCTGATATAAGAGCCTTCATCTGCAAGCTTTCATCTCTCAGTCTATCTCACTGGACTTATGATGTCTTTGGAAGAGTGACGGGGTCATTGTGGCCTCGGTCACCTCTCTGATGTCGTGTCACATGTTGGGAACGTGGAAGCAGGTTATTCGTTAAGGTCATGTTCTGATGTCAGTCCACTATTTGTGATTTTGCCTTCCGTGCATAAGGCCTCGGAGAACACTCTGTTCTTTGTGTGTCTGGCTCTGCCTAATAAAACTCTTCAGAGGGTCTCTCAGTCTGAATACTCAATACACAGCAAACATACACATGCTAACATCAACATGAATGCACTCAGTTACCACACACATATGGCTTGGTATCTTTTACGAGCTAGGTTTGACTCCTGTCTGCCTTCAACCCCCGGGAGAAAAAGCACTATCGTGAGGGAGATAGAGAGGAAGACTAAGATTGTTGCTGCTCACAATAGTGCACCTATATAGGCCATACATTATGCTTTAGAAAATGACAATACATAGTAGGAAACTAAGTATTTTCCTTTTCGAAAAAAGGAACGTTCTTTAAATGTCCCCCAATCTGACTGGATAGATGAGAAAGCCTATTAGTTGTCTACAAATCTGTCATTCCAGCAGGTGTTCAGTTGTTTTGTTGTCAGTTGGAAACACTCCATGCTTGACATGGGTTTACTATCCACTAGCTGTAACTGGCCCTGGTTGTCCTCTAAGGAAGTCATGTTTGGGCCCAACATAGCCTGTCAGCTGTGTCATTCAGTGAATCAACAATTGGCCCTAAACAGCACTGGCTCCACACACAACTACGCAATCCCCTTTACTAAGTGTGGGTCTGTGTGAACATGCGTTATCACGTAACTGTGTATGTGTGTGTGTGTGTGTGTGTGTGTTGTTTTTTTCCCCTCTGGCACTGATGGAGAGCATGTGCATTCGATTACCACGGTAACCTGGTTATGGTAATTGTGCCGCCATACTGCGTTTGTGTCCACCCTGGTATCTGTCTGTCACCCTCGCCTGCCCTCCCCTGTTGCAGGACCGCCACTGGCGTGTGTTTGTGCAACTAACTTGAGCATCTGAGGTGAAGAGCTGCATCTGTTTGTGGGAAGCCACGACAATTTAAAGTCTGTGTTGCCTCAGGACTCATGTGACTGAGTGCTGTAGCAGGCTTAGGAGAACTGAGTTTTGATTGACTTCAGGATTGTCCAATGCCAGCGAAAGGCCATTCCAGAGGGGTTGGACTGATGAGAGCAGCAGGGAATGCTAGGCGCTCAGCAGACACAATGGGAATGCCTCATCGGTCTGGAACTGAAGAACTTAGGCTGCTCAACAAGACCACCGGTTCTGTGGGGTGTGGTAGGAGGTGTTGAGGTGGGCAGGGAGTATGAGATAGAGGCTGACCGCCAGCAAAGATGAACCAGGAGCTGGATTTTATGTTTGTCAAGGTAAGCCTTTGGTTTGCGTCTTTTTAAAACTCTTTAAACTTCACAAACAACTTTTGAGGGTGATGAAGAAAGTTAGTGTTGAAGTAGCCAACCGGAAAGAGAGAATACGTTTGTGTGCTAGAGGGGCCTTTATGTTGGTGTCGAAATGGGTCTCTCTGTCAGAGAGAACATGGATCTCCAGATGCGACACACCCTACAGCTCGACGGGGGATGTGGAGGCACACGCTGGGATGACACGGCTCATTAGACTCCCCTACAGGGAGAGGAGCTGTTTTGTGAGCAAGAATAAATGTAATAATGTCTTTCTTTAAACTCCCAACTGGTGGCAGAGACGAGGGGGAAGACATTAGCTGAGTGGAGAACAGTTTGCGAGGAACTCCTGTAGGTAGATTAGGTAGTTAGAGGAAAGAGAGGTTGTATGCAGCTGCCAATACATTTGTGACCATGGAACCCTGATTGAAGTCTAAATAGAAGGGGTCTGTGGCAGCAATTAGCAAGACTTTCGGTCTTTGTGTGGGAGAACTGTTTCTGACATTCAGGTTGGATCTGGAAGACCTCCATTGAGAACTGTCTTTCAAGACTCAGATATGCTGTACTGGACTGGGCTGAACTTGACTTGCTGAGTCGTGGTGCCAGCTGCCAACTGGCTATTTGCTAATGTAATTAGTGCCACTGTAGCATCCAAGGTCTTAGTAAGAGACTCTGCTCTGGTTTGGCACCTGGGCCACTGGGATGGTTTAGTCATGTAGTAGGAAACTGAACGACTCTCAAACCTTGATATCAAACCTTCTCATCCTCCCACAGATCCCTAAGCCTCTGTGTTCAGCAGCAGAAGTGAACGAGCGCTTGGGAGACAAACAGCCGATTCTCACGAGTCCCGAGTCATGTGATGACCTCTGGTCATGTGATGAGGGGCCTGGCTTCGATGGGAAAGCTGACCAACATGCTGTCTGGGTTCCTCACCGTTCAATCAGACCAGGACACATCCAAGGTCTTCAGCCATAAGCGGAGATCTGACAAGGATGGATGATTTGCAAAAGGAATGACTCCTTGCCTTCTGACAGCCTATAGATGAACTAGGATCTAGATGACTACCTGGAGTCCCATGTTCTCACCTGTTTGCAGGCATGTTGAGTGTTAGGGTTGAGGTAAAGACAATAGTCAGTGTGAGTAGGAGAGTCTTTAAACACCATACAGAGGATAGCAGAGGTCTTGCCTCTGCCACAAGTGAAAGCCCCCCGCTTGGTGTCAGAAGGTTAAGTCTCTCTAATCTCCAGTGGGCTGTGAGCACTTCTGATTGCTGCCGCCTCGCTCCTTTCCCCCCTCCTCGTCCTGTCATTGGTTCTTCTGTTCTGTTCTGTTGAACACTCTCCTTACCTCACATTCTCTCCTACATCATCAATCTGTTGCTGTGGCCCTGTTCTAAACTAACTCAACACCCCCCCCCCCCCCCCCCCCCCCCCAACTAACAATAGTAGCTCCACCTAGCCTTTGATCCCCCTGATCCTTTCAGATCTGCCCAAGAGCCTGGAAGGGCCACAGCTACGATTTGGAATTGGGTATATCGACATGCACTTCTGAGGTGTACAGGGGTGTGGCTTTTGCGGCGGTTTATTCATGGTAGCTATGCTGACAGGAGCATGTCACAGTGACAAGATCATTCCCCTGCTGGAGGGTTAGTGTCGTAGTGTTTACCATGCTGGTGTGGTGTGTAACAAAGTAGAGCTGTAGATCACTGCAACAGGATTAGCCAGAGCCACTAGTAATCCTGTCTCTGATCCTTAGTCTCTTTAGTTTGGATTGCTTGTCACAACCTGAATGAATGCCCAGATTTGCAGTTTAGGCTCTTAGGAAGTTTGGAATTGCAGTTGGTAAGACATGAATATTGTCAGAAATATATAGCTAGTCTGCATAAATCTCACTGTCATCGGTCCTCTTGGGTACTCCGGCAGATGGAGGTCACAGAAGTGGTGTGTGTGTGTGTGTGTGTGTGTGAGAGAGATGATTGAGATACTGAGGCCTGATGGCCTGAGGCCATGAGGCTTGATGTCACAAGGAGGATAATCCCCCCTTTTCTCTCCTTCCTCCATCTCTCCTCCTCCTCCCGTCTTATGTGAACCACTCGGCCATGTGGCAGACAGGGCGGGTCCCTCTGACTCATCACAATTTCTCTCTCTCCTCTGAGTGTCTTTCACTGGTGCTTGCTTTTGACCGTGTGTGTGTGTGTGATGGCAGCTTGAATGTTACCCTTCAAGTCTCCTCTGTTCTCTGACCCAGGAGATACACTGGTCTATAAATATGACTCAATCCCACCGCGGCTCTACCCAATCTCTCTCTCACACACTACACAGTCACACACACACACTCACACACTACACACACACACTACACACTCACACACTACACACACACACACTTACGTTCCACTCTTCATTTCTAGTTCTTTCCCTTTCCCCCTCAGCACGGTAAGGGAGGAAGGAAAGGGAGAAGGTTGTGACTACTTGAGGGGCAGCATATGTAGCTCAGCCAACAAACACATTCTTATCCTCTCCTCCTCTCTGGTGTCTCTTCTCCTCTTCACACACTCCAGTGTGTGAAGTGGATCGTGTGTGTGTGTGTGTGTGTGTGTGTGTGTGTGTGTGTGTGTGTGGAGGATCAGGAAGTGTGCTCAGCAGTGTTGTGATGCCTCAGTGGGTGTGATGTTACTCAGTGCAAGCTGTGCTATTTTTACAGCACCTCTCTCTCTCTCTCTCTCTCTCTGTGGCTAGGAGCCTGTGCTCAGGCCTCTCTCCGTGAGGAACAGGTGATGCGTGTCTGTGTAGGGGCGTAGGAAAGAGAAGGATAGGCTGCATGACCAGATGGAGGAAAGCAGGATGGGTATCATTCTGAGAGCACACCCAGGCTGGGCATCGTGCTCCTGTACCCAGCTGAGCACGTCTGGTCCTGACCTGCACATGGAGCCAGTCAGCTGGGCGGCAGGTGCTCGGCCTCCTATAACCTCTGGTTCGAGTCTCCACCTGTTCCCCCGACCCCCTCCCTGAGCGCACCCTCCCTCCCTCGCTTTAGCGCTCCTCCTCTGGGAAACGGGTAAATAAAGGGGGAGAAGGAGATGCTGCAGTGCTGCAGCTGGCTCAGCTAGGAGAGACCAGACCAGTGTTCAGGCTCCTGGAACCGAGTAAGAGTTTGGCCAGTTGCTGCTCTCTCTTTTCACCTCAGTGTTAGTGTCCAGCCTACACACACACACACACCACTAACAAGCCTTTTTCTTGAACCTCCCCTACACACACACACACACACACACACACACACACAAATGGTTGATTATGTTTGTGAGAACTAAGAACTTGTATCTGAAATGTGGCTCCTGGGCTGATATAATATGACGCAACCCGTCAAACTCTGCTGTACATTTTACAATGAAGTCTTTCTGTGCTCCGTCTGAACTCTGTAGCATTTACGCAACAGGATCACCGCCAGACTTTTCCACAGAGTATTGCTGTAAATGTTCATGGAGGGCAATCTGGATGTTCTTGGAAGGTCAGCTGTGCTTTGCTATTGACCTGTGTTTGTCTCGAGTCATGGGTGAGTTTAGCGCTCTGAGAACTCTGGCTAACAAACACAATCTGACATAATTCCAAACAAGCTCTCCATGTCAAACCCAGTTGTTAACGGTCAGATTATAACACTTCAGGAATGGCTTTCCTACTTTAGGAACTTGTTTAGCGTAAATCCAGACTAACACTTTAACCGTCTGTGTGAATTTCCCAGGGCAGCTTCTATAAACCGGGCCCCTGGCAGCCATCTTAACACATCCTACCAATCAGGAGACAGCTTGTTTTCCTTAGCCAATGCTGTCCCAGCGTTTACACTATGCTTGTGTGATGACAACCATGGCTACATTTCATTCTACAGTCATTCATAAGTAGCACACGTAGCATCATTACACTGTGGCAAGACGTTGTAAAAGGAATAACTACCACAACACAGGATTAGCGATGCTTGCGATGAACATTTGCACCGTAAAATATTAGTAGTCTGTCTCTTCACATGATTTTGCTTTCAGATTTCCCATTAATACATAGATCAGTTATCAATTTTAAATAAGGAAGTAATCAGAAATTAAACATTGATTTTGAATGCTGCGGCATTCAGTGCCTTGTTTTGTGTTCTGTTGGGATTGATCACAGACTAGCCCCTATGGCTGGCTCCATTCATAGGGGCCTACATTTGATCCTGGGCTCAGTCCCAGATCGGTGTGTCGCTTTGGAAAAAAGCTAAATAAATACATGAAGGGGTTCTTAATGACACACAACTCCCCAGCACTTTGGCACCCAGAGACTAGCCCAGGCTGATTGTGTGTCTGACTCCAGCCCCAGACCCATACTGTATGGGTGACTCCAGCCCCACACTGTATGGGTGACTCCAGCCCCAGCCCCACACTGTATGGGTGACTCCAGCCCCAGCCCCACACTGTATGGGTGACTCCAGCCCCAGCCCCACACTGTATGGGTGACTCCAGCCCCATACCCACACTGTATGGCTGAAGCTGTTTGTGGGTATGGCCAGTGCTGGAGGTTAATGGAGCAGTTTGTAATGCAGATCATCAAACTGTAAACAGAATAGGGTGATGCTGATTGGTTATTCAGCTGGGTGAGACGATCTTCTGGTTGCTTAAATCCAGTAGTATTGTGTGTGTGTGTGTGTGTGTGTGGAGGTTCAGACGGCTCACACTCACAGACACTCTTCTACACCATGTTGAGTGGAGCTGCTGTGTGTGTGTGTGTGTGTGTGTATGGTTGAAAGTTCAAACTGCTTCCACATACACCATGTTGAGTGAGGCTGCCATGTGTGTGTGTGTGTGTCTGGGCTGTTAGCTGGATTCCTCAACCATGTGACTGAGTCTGTTCTCATCAGTGTGTTTCACAAGTCTCCGGTCAGCTGACTGGGTCTGGCCACGGGGCCTGCTGACCCAGAACCAGGAGGCGGCAGGGGCGTGGCCTATCGCTCCACATGGGAGTGCTGGGCCTATGTTTGGGATTGTCCACCTAAAGTCTGGGGTTGATTTCTTTTAATGTTTTAACAATGTTGCCTGTAATTTAACGAGCAAAGTTGGCCAGTACTTAAAATTTCCAGTACTTGAAATTCCTTAGGTTTGTTAATTTGTCACATTAGCAATGATGTTTGTATGTTGTTGGATCTCTGTGTTGTTTTCATGAATGATAGGTTCAGACCACCACCTGAGATAATTAACTAAGGCCCAGTTTCCCAGACATGGATTAAGCCTAGTCCTAAAGTAAGAGAACATTTCAATTAAGATCTCCATTGAAAGTTTTTAATCTAGGACTAGGCTTAATCCATGTCTGGGAAACTGGGCCTGAAGGTTCTCCTAATGCAGGCGTAAGCTTTAAGACATGTTTACTAAAGATTCCCAAGTATTACCATTTATTGCGATGGTAATAGGTTTGTCTGCTGTTTGCTGATCCAGTGACCGGTCCGCTGTTCTATCCAATTACACGTTCGTATCTTTTAATGCCGATTTTACATTAGTTAATATTAGCTGTCACTCAGACACTCGTCTCAGGGAAAGTCAGAAGGTTTCCCAGAACATTAAACTGGTAGAAGTTAAGACTGTATCAAGGAGCTGGGGGTGGTGGAGGGTGGCAGCAAATGCACAATAATATGCAGTTACTTTCCAATGCATGTGTGTCTGGGTCTGTGATCGCATGCAGAATTTAAGTCCCTTGTGGGGAAGGCCAAGGCCAACACCAGCAGTGATGGTGTGTCGTTAGCTGCCTGAACTAGCCAATATATCAGAGAAAAGTTGGCTTGCTTTCTCGAAGTTGTGGAATTGGGTTTGGCAAGCAAGTCTCTTGTAATGTTGTGTAAGTGGAGTCGCTGTCGCCATGTTTAATGTGGGTTTTGAGTATTAACGTTGACTGGACAGGAATGTTTTGCAATGTGAATGTGTTTTTCCTGCTAAGTGGAATTGCTCTGGCCGTTCTAACGTCACTCTCTCTATATTCTTTGTAGTTTGCTCGGGTGTGGGTACCTGACGCAGAGGAGGTGTGGAAGTCCGCTGAACTGACGAAGAACTACAACAATGGCGACAGCTCCCTGCAGCTCATGCTGGAGGATGGAACGGTGAGAGGGAGGGGGGGGGGCTCTGGGTCTGGGGCTGGACAGCGGGAGGGAGGGAGGGAAGGAGGGAAAGAGGGCCTTCCTCTTCTGATACAGGCAAAGGTTGAGATGCACACCCATACTCAAGCCAATCTCATTACTGCTTATTGGTTTCACCATTAGCACGCTCCACAGATTAAACAGGCCCTTTGTGAGGGGATACCCCAGAGAGTAGTAAACAATAAACATGGTCGGGGGGGGGGGTGTCGAAACCCCCCTCCATGGAGACATCTTCTGTTCCCCTACTAAACTGTTCAATGCTCACGTTCTCCTCCAGAATATTGAGCACAAGTTGGACCCCAAGACTAAGAACCTCCCCCACCTGCGGAACCCGGACATCCTGGTGGGAGAGAATGACCTGACGGCGCTCAGCTACCTCCACGAGCCGGCTGTGCTGCATAACCTCAAAGTCCGCTTTATAGACTCTAAACTCATCTACACCTACTGTGGTACGCCTCAATGCAACAGCCTCCACACACACACACACACACACACAACATAATACACCCAAGTTTGCTGTGGTACGCCAGCATGCACACAATGACACATGATCATGCAAAATGTTGCTTAGAAAAGTGTGCGGACAGCAGACTCAAACACATTTTGTGTCTCAAACCCTAGTTGGTTGGATCAGTCTGGCTGTGTATGGTGCGTCTCTCTCATCCCTGCTGTGTTGACCCGCAGGGATCGTGCTGGTGGCTATCAACCCTTATGAGAGCCTGCCCATCTACGGCTCTGACATCATCAACGCTTACAGCGGACAGAACATGGGAGATATGGACCCACACATCTTCGCTGTGGCAGAGGAGGCCTACAAACAGATGGCCAGGTGTGTGTGTGTGTGTGTTGTGTTATACAAGTACAAGCTGTCGTGTCTCTCTTCCTGTTGCAGGACTCTCCTCCATCTCTCAGGTTTGTAGGTCAGAGCTGAGCTAGGATGGATCTAGAAATACACTTGTGGTCTCTCTCTCTCCGCCCATCTCTTTCTCTGTCTCTCTCTGTCTCTCTTTCTCTCTCTCCTCCTTGTAACAACTCTCCTTGGAGTCCTTTAAGCACACAAGCATTCACACATCACTCGCTTGAGGTCTGTGGGGTCTTTCGTTTTGACCTCTCACTGACTTCTCTCCCCAGCTGGGCTCTACGATATGCATTACATCTGCTACACTGGAGAGATAACCTGATAACACACACACACACACAGTCCTCTCACTCTGTGTGTGTTCCTCTGCGCCCCGTCAGGGATGAGAGGAATCAGTCCATCATCGTGAGCGGCGAGTCGGGGGCGGGGAAGACGGTGTCGGCCAAGTATGCCATGAGGTACTTTGCCACCGTCAGCGGTTCAGCCAGCGAGACCAACGTGGAGGAGAAGGTGCTGGCCTCCAACCCCATCATGGAGGTAAAGACCGTGTGTGTGTGTTGGTGTGTATGTGTGTTGGTGTGTGTGTGTTGGTGTGTATGTGTGTTTTAGGTGCTTGTGTGTTTACACATGGCGTGCCAAGCGCCAATGCAGGCCTTGAAGCTCAAGAGAGCCCCTCGCACAGGCCCAGCGAGCAAATTGCTGTGATGAGGAGGAACCCGGGGAACAGGACAAAAGACATCGCTCCTCCTGCTCCTTGTCTCCTCCTCTCCTCCCCCCCGTCCCTCCTTTTGCTGTTCCCCTGCCGCAGGCTGCCCTCTGCTGTGTCAGTTGAGAGCATTCCCTGCAGTGTGTGTGTGTGTCTGTGTGTGTCTGTGTGTGTCTGTGTGTGTCTGTGTGTGTCTGTGTGTGCGCTCATACAGTCATTTGGGACGGGAAAAGATCTCCCCTGTGCCCATATGCCACCCCCTCCTATTTGTGTCAATGACGTCACTTTTTCTCCCAGCACTTCCAGCAGGATCAGCCAATCAGAGCACAGCTCACATGATGAATAGGCATCATTCTTCCTCGTGTTGCAAAGACGGGATGTCAAATCAGAATAGAAAATGAATTAGTATGTGTGCCTGTATGTGATTCAGGATTGCATCAGCTGGTCGTGACACAGTGGTGCACACTGTGCTCCTCTATAGGAGTGTGAGAGAGAGACTGTGTTGCCTGTGTAAGGAGAGACTGGAATACCTGCCGGCTATGCTGAAAGCCTCCTTGTCTGCAGTGAACAGTGAAAGTGTGTTTGCCCTTAGCTCAGCAAGCGCACTGTGTCCTTACACACTCTCTAACCCTCTTGCCAGAACGTGTGTGTGTGTGTTTGGTAAGAATCCCCCTGCAGTAAGGCAGTGTTTCTTGCGTTTCAATTTCTAGCCAGACGTGTGTGTGTGTGTGTGCGTGTGTTGAACCCTGGAAGCTGACAACGTTCCTGCTGTCTCTGCCAACCTAGCAGGACTCCATCCCCCACAATGCTTAGCCTTGCATCAAAGCCCACTTACCCACCACCCCCTTGGAAAACATTTGATAAAACCTCAGATTGCTAAATGCTTGATATTTAGTTTAAAAAGACCCCTGATTCTCTGTGTCCTCACAGGCGATAGGGAATGCCAAGACTACCCGGAACGACAACAGCAGTCGTTTTGGGAAGTACATCGAGATTGGCTTTGACAAACGCTATCGCATCATCGGAGCCAACATGAGGACATACCTGTTGGAGAAATCTCGAGTGGTGTTTCAGGTGAGCAACAACACACAAACACAGAGATATAACCCACCATCTGGGGAGTCAGGTGGCTGAGCGGTTAGGGAATTGGGCTTGTAATGGGCAAGGCACTTCACCCTACTTGCCTCGGGGGAATGTCCCTGTACTTACTGTAAGTCGCTCTGGATAAGAGCGTCTGCTATATGACTTCATGTAAACCACTGTGTCCAGGTTTGCATGTGGCCATGCAGAGAGAGAAGCAGGCTTTTTTGGAGGACAAAAGGTCAAAAAGGTTAACCTTTTCCGGAGGGAGACCAAAGGAGACTTTCACACGTCACACTCTGATGTTCTATCTGGTCCTTCTCTAGTCTGGTGTTTCTCTGGCTATAGAGAGACTTAATCAGGGCTCGCAACTAACTTTTTCCTCAAATTAACCGTCCCAAACTGAACTTAACCTGTCCCAAAATGTAAATTCCTGTGTGTTTGCATTTTGACATGGGTGTAGGTTATTTGCAACACTATTTAAGTAATCCATACAGTCGTGGGGTTCAAATCAATGTCTGAATTTCAATGTGAATACATACACAATAGAATACACACTTTTCTTGGTTGTGTCATGGAAGGGCTAACACAATTCTTGGTTAAAAAAAAAAGAGTTTGGGGAAACGTTTTCAAAAAAAGTTTCTGAATGTTTGAAAAATATTTTCTACAAAAAGTTATGAAAGGTTGAAAATATTATATTTTTCAAAAATATTTTTGCTTTTCTTTACTCTGTTTTAGGCTTCTCTGGTCTCCTCTCCCCTCTCCTCCTCTCTCCTCTCCTTTCACTGTGTGTGGAAAAAAAGTTTTAAAAAAAAGTTTAGAAAGGGTGAAAAAATGATTAAAAAAAAAGTTTCTAAAGGTTTGAAAAATATTTTCAACAAAAAAATATACGCTGTTAATTTCGAGCCCTTGACTCAGAAATGCTGCTTTTACTGGCAAATTGCTTTTCAAATATCTTCATCTAGAGCAGAGACAATAGCTGTTCAAACAATCTGACCCAAACAAACACTCCTTGTCTTTCTCTTAACGCGACAACTACCAAAGAGGATTTGTAGTGAAGGTGTCACATTCTAGATTAGAATGGTATTGAGTGTTAACTCAGGGCTGGTAGACCTACAGTACAATTTGCTTACTCACTTACACTCAAAGCTATGTGGTCTGACCGGGTACATTCTGAGGTATCTTTTACGGTACACCAGACAAGTGAGCTGCACTAACTTCCTTCTTCCAGACACCCAGGTTTCTCTCTTTCCTATGTTGGCCCTGTCTCTGTGTTGGCCCTGTGACAATCCTTCAATGGCTTGATTCTCCCCTGGCCCCCCCAGCCTGCTATGTTATCTCCCTGTCTCTTTACTCAGTGTCCTGCTAGTGCGGTTTCTATTGAGGTGGAACAGGAGCTGGGAAACTCCTCTAGATCAGTCGAGTTAAATGTGACACCTGCACACACACACACACACACCTTGAAAATCCACAGATGAGGAATGTGAAGAGGGTTTGCCTCTGTCACATTCCTCCCCGTGTTTGTGTGTGTGTGTGTGTGTGTGTGTGTGTGCATGTGTTCCTGCATGCTGCCAGGGTAGTGTGGGGATTTGTCATAGCTGAACTGTACAAACAAATAACTCACTGATATGACAGTGAGTTATTTGATAAATGGATATGACAGGTATTGTTCTGTAATCATTACTGATTGTTCACTGTGTGTGTCCTTCCAGGCGGACGAGGAGAGGAACTATCACATCTTCTACCAGCTGTGTGCGTCTGCCCACCTGCCCGAGCTAAAGGCGTTAAAACTCAGTAAGTCGTCTTGACAAAGCCTGGCATTTGGTAACATGAGCCTGGGATTAAAACGCGCTTAGTGTCTGGGTTTTTTGTGTCTGTTTTGTGTGATTGTTCAGTGGTTTCCTGGTTCTGGTGGCTGGATGTTGCATTCCTGGCCTGTCTCTGTGTCTCTTTGTCATCGAGCTGATCTGGCTTTTCCTTATCAGAAAACTCCCACTGAGAAGACACACCTGCTCATCCTGCTCCTCAAGAGACACACACACACACACACACACACAGACTGCCAGTCTGTGTCTTCTTTCAGCTGGCTGCACTGATTAAGTGAGGCTTGGTAAATGGAAGGGTTGTCACGGTAATATTAGGCCCCCTGTTGCCAGGCAACAGGCTATGGTTGCTTAAATTTGGGCTAAGGCTGTGTGTGTGTGTGTGTGTGTGTGTGTGAATGTTTTCAAGTGAGTGTTTTGAATAAGTGTGTTTCGTGTCTCCATTAATCAAACATGTCATTATCTGAGCCGGTCACCACTGTGACAGGTGTGTCGGCCAGTCAGCAGACTGTGTGACTGTCCCCGTCTCCTAGACATGGTGACCCGTTTCTGTCCTCAAGCTCTGTCTCTTTGCAATCCCCCCTCCGCCCTCCCCCTCCCCCCTCCAGGCAGTGCGGATGACTTCCTGTTCACCAAGCAAGGACGCAACCCTGTCATCGATGGAGTGGACGACGCCAAGGAGTTGAGCAACACCCGCAATGCCTTTACTCTGCTAGGTATGGCACACACACACACACAGACCACGAACACACACACGCACACCAAGATGGTCACTACTGAAGATCCTTCACCTCAACTGCAAGGAAATGTCCCCTGCCTCCCAGACAGATACACACAGACAGTCTGCTCTTTACGCCCGTGTGGAGCAGAAAGGTCACCAAAGAGAACCCAGCAGTGATATGTCACTTGATTGCCTCATGCTCAGCCAACAACAATCTGAGATCTGTTTGCCTGTTGCTGCGTGTGTCTAGGAGACAGGATGTGTTTTCGTCATTCAATTTCCCACAGTTCCAGACAATTATCCAGGGACTGAGAAGTGTGTGTGTGTGCGTGTGGCTCACCTCCCTCCCTCCCTGCAGGCATTAATGAGTCCTACCAGATGGGGCTGTTCCAGGTGCTGGCAGCCATCTTGCATCTGGGCAACGTGGAGGTGAAGGACCGAGACTCGGACAGCAGCGTCATACCTGTGAGGAGACATGCGTTACCCCTGTACACCCCCCTGTACACCCCCCTGCACCCCACACATCGTTTCATTCAGCGGACGCTTTTTTATTTTTTTACCGAGCTTCAAACTGTCTGTTACCCTCCGTCCTTCCCACAGCCCAGTAACCAACACCTGATGGCTTTCTGCGATCTGGTGGGCGTGACCTACCAGGACATGTCCCATTGGCTGTGCCACAAGAAGCTGAAGACGGCCACGGAGACCTACATCAAGACCATCCCCCGGCTGCAGGCCACCAACGCCCGCGACGCCCTGGCCAAGCACATCTATGCCAAGCTCTTCAACTGGATAGTAGAGCATGTCAATAAGTCCCTGCATGCCACCCAGAAGCAACACTCCTTCATAGGGGTTCTGGACATCTACGGGTAGGCGTCTGGGTTCCTGGGTGGACGGGGACAGCTTCTTCTGAGGGGTGTTTTATCAGAGTGTTTTTAACTGCCTGTTCTCTTGTCTCGCACTCAGTTTCGAGACGTTTGAGATCAACAGCTTCGAGCAGTTCTGTATCAACTATGCCAATGAGAAGCTCCAGCAGCAGTTCAACATGGTGAGCTGTGGGGGGATAGATTTTGTGTTGTGGTTTTGGAGGAGCAGTCCAAATGCAACTGATCCCTGTGCGTGCGTGTCTGTGTGTGCGTGTGTGAACAGCATGTGTTTAAGCTGGAGCAGGAGGAGTACATGAGGGAGCAGATCCCCTGGACTCTGATCGACTTCTATGATAACCAGCCGTGCATCAACCTCATCGAGTCCAAGATGGGGATCCTGGACCTGCTGGATGAGGAGTGCAAGGTAACACACTCAGACACAAGCACACAGGAAGCGCTCTTATTTTTTGACCATCTGCTCACCTGACTCTGTGTCTTGCCCGGTCCAGATGCCCAAGGGTTCTGACGACTCGTGGGCCCAGAAGCTGTACAACACTCACCTGAAGACCTGCAGCCTGTTTGAGAAGCCCCGCATGTCCAACAAGGCCTTCATCATCCAGCACTTTGCTGACAAGGTACCTTTACGATACCTTTTGGGTACAGCCCTGCCTCCTGTAGCCTCCTGGGCCTGTAGACACAGTTCCTCTGTGGTTGTTGGGGAAGGGTTTGTCTGGGGTGAGAGACACAACTTGACTTCAGAGGACAGGGTTCATCATGCACTAGAGAAGGGGTGAGACTTCTCTGTCAGAATGTCACCTCTCGTAACCAAATATACTGAGGGTGTACGAAACGTGTGTGTGTGTGTGTGTGTAATGCTGTATGATTTGTGTGAGTGTGATGTATGTTGATTGCAAACCTGCTGACCCAGGATTGCTCTGGCTGGTTTTAGACTAGATCAAGTTCCTAAAGGGGGACTGGGCGTCCTTCTCCAAGCTCTCTCCTAACCTCCCTCTTGTTTTCAAGAGGCCTTGAAGCCTTTTCTGATTATTGGCTCAAACACATGTTTTCATTTCATTTTGATTAGATCATTTCATTTTGATTTGATTTGATTTGATTTGATTCATCATATCTTAATTTAAAAGTATTAACGACAGGGAGATGACAAATATGTATGTATGTAGAATACTCAGTGTGTGTGTGTGTGTGTGTGTGTGTCAGGTGGAGTACCAGTGTGATGGCTTCCTGGCGAAGAACAAAGACACAGTGAACGAGGAGCAGATCAACGTTTTAAAGGCCAGCAAGGTGGGTCACACACACACACGACTCCGCCAACCTGTCATCGTCTCATCCACCCAGTCCAGCAGTGATGTCATCTGACAGGAAGCAAGGTGGAACACATTCTCTTGGGGGGGGGGAAGAGGTGGAGGAGAAACAGCGCCCTCTGCAGTTCAGGAGGAATATGGTGGTGCTCTCTCCTGTCCCCGTTGAGAGGGCAGATAAGAGAGAGAAAGGGGTTGTGTTAGGGTGTCTTAGGCAGGACTGTGTATGGTGACTCAGCAGGGTGAGCACCGCATGCCCACGCTGTGTAAATTAGGGGATTTGTGGTCATGTCATTCAATTAAGTTATTGGCTTAAACTGCAGCATTAAATCCTTTTGTGGCATCGTGAGCACATCCAGTCATGTGTCTCCCCCCCCCCCCCCCAACACACACATACTGATGCTGCTCGTACATATTTTGGACATCTGATTCTGCAACAAAAAAACATGCTGTGTGCGTTTTGTTCCTGGGGATGATAAACGTTGTACAACCACTTGAGAAATGGCCTGAGCCTTTAAATCCTGATCCTCTGATAAGCATGTACACATACAGTACACTTACCTACACACACACTCACTCACTCACACACACATACACGTTATAGTGACACACAGGTCATCATCAGTGCTGCATGCGGGTCCAGATGTTCACTATGCCCTCTGACTGTTCTGTTATAGACTCCTGCAGGAGCAGAGTGGGGTAAGGGTTCAAACATGGTCTAATCTAACCACTAACAGTCTGCTAAACACACACTTACACACACACACTACCTTTCACTCACACATACACATTCAAGCGAGCACACACAAACACACACACACACATCCACTGAAACACATGTAAACATGTGTCCAACTCTACTGTAAGAATCTCCCATGGCAGCATTAGCCTGTCGTCATGGACACCGGTCTGACTAACCATTAATGGTCTAGAAGTGATGATGACTCCTGGGCATCTAATGAAGCTCTAGAAACATAGCTAGCCAAGCTCAACACATCATCTCTCATGTGGTGTGTGTGTTATTTATTTTCCCATCATACACCCCTCGTCCATCAGATCTTCCTAATTAAGCACGGGTAGCGTGTTTGCCTTTTGATATGGGTTGAATCCCTTTTTTCGTATTTCAGTTTGGGAATGTAATTAAAACTTTTGGTTGTGGTTAATCTTTGCTTTTCTCATTGTGCTGTCTGTCCCACCTGTTGTCCATGTATGTTTTGGTTTTTGTTCCATCATGACAACCCCTCTCCCCTGAGCAGAAGGTAAATGCAGGCATTCTTACAATGCTGACCAACATCTCCCTCAATCCTCTCTCCTCTTCCGTCTCTCTTTCTCTACTTCCTGCTCACACTTCCTGTCACAAGGGCTCATGGTAGTTTAACCACCTAGGGTGAGGGTGAAAGGGCCGTCAGCAGTCTAACCACCCAGGGTGAGGGTGAAAGGGCCGTCAGCAGTCTAACCACCTAGGGTGAGGGTGAAAGGGCCGTCAGCAGTCTAACCACCCAGGGTGAGGGTGAAAGGGCCGTCAGCAGTCTAACCACCCAGGGTGAGGGTGGGACGGAGTCGGATGAAGGGATGCATGCGGGGCACTAAACAACCACAAAAAGGAGAAAGAAATTTGGGTTAAGAGGATCACAGATTGATTAAACCTGTATAAGGGAGGATAAAAAAGGAGGCAGAGTTTTCCCATTTTCCAGCATGAGGCGGTGTGGCTGTGCTAGGGGCGCCATCGAGACGACCAGCATGGTGGCGGTTTGATCTGGAGGACAGAGGCCCTGCAGGACTGCACCATAATATAACCCCCTGGTTATATTCACATATACTGCTGTCTGTGCTGCAGGAATATGAGCTATGATGGGATATATACATGATGTATGCCATTAGAGGAGAAGCACTTAATTACACTGGATGAAATCATTGGATAAATGATATATGGAAGAGTGGCATACATTATTATATATGTGAAGCTGTGTAACCATTTTAACCTCCTCAGATTAACCTTGCAGTCGGTTGTGAAAGATGTTAACCATTCTACCATGTACATATCGCTCTAAACCTTTTTAACTCCTGTTCTTGTCCAACCGTATCATCAACACTGTGTATTTGTCATCTTTAACATTTTATTCCAATTCTGCAAGAGTTGAAAACAAATTATTTCACTTCTGTAAGTACTTGACAAATTGCCTATTGTTTTAGATTTTGAAATCTTAGTTATTGCTCCATTGCCAGAACTGCTGTAACCTTTTCACACTTGTCATGTTGACCTGGCCTGTATTGTGCTGAAACAAACCATGTCAACGTCACTTCAAGTCTGGTTTCACATCCAGTATCTTGATCAGTTCAGTACAACTCAGTTCAGCTTGTTTCAGTCCGCAGTTAATCCCCAAACCCCACACATTTCCTCACTGCCTTATTCTGCTCATAGTCTGACTTGCGGCTTCAGCCTTGGCTAGCAAATACATATTTACAGCACATCATATAGACCACAATTCTAAGAAATAGTCCAAAAGAAAAGTATATATTTTCCCCCAAGACGGTCTCAAGTTGGCAGTGTAGTCTACAATCCCCAGGTTCTCTTTCTAGCTAGCTGGCTTCATTGACCAGGCCTTGGGCCTCAGCCCCATGCCAGGTCCCTGAGTGACTGTGTTGTGGCTACCGCCCCCAGTTTGACCTCCTGATCGAGCTGTTCCAGGGCGAGGAGAAGGCCACCAGTCCCTCGGGGGCTGTCCCCGGTGGTCGCACGCGCCTCAGCATCAAACCCGAAAAGACCCGGGCTGCACATTCCAGCAAGGAGCACAAGAAGACTGTGGGCTGCCAGGTATGACACTGAAGCCCCTGGAATCTCTGCAAGACGCCCTGCTTCCTTGTTCCGGATGGAACAGCTGTGCTGTCACTGTGCACTGGCAGATAAAAGCTATTCTAACCCACTCCCCCCCCCATATGTGTCCTGTTCTTTCGACAGTTCCGGAACTCTCTACAGCTTTTGATGGAGACTCTGAACGCCACCACTCCTCACTATGTTCGCTGCATCAAACCCAACGACCTCAAGTTCCCTTTCACGTGAGTCTGCATGGCTTCTTCTCTAGGAAAACCCGTTGTATTGACAGTGGAGGGTTGTGGTTAGCTGTTGTATGGGTGCATTGATGATGGAGGGATGGTGTGTGCAGATTTGACCCCAAGCGAGCGGTGCAGCAACTCCGAGCCTGCGGAGTATTGGAGACCATCCGCATTTCCGCCGCAGGATTCCCCTCCAGGTACACACACACACACACTGTGCATTAAATAGCACACACACACAATATGCTGTCTGTATAAATGAGACGCACCTAACCCTAACCCTCCTCTGGGGGTGTGTCTGGGGGTGTGTCTCAGATGGACCTATCAGGAGTTCTTCAGTCGTTACCGGGTGCTGATGAAGCAGAAAGACGTTCTCGCAGACAGGAAGATGACCTGCAGGAACGTCCTGGAGAAGCTGGTAGAGGTAAGGAGCAGGTGTCCGAGGTTGGGATGTAGGGGGAGTACGAGGGTGAACATGGGATGTAGGAGGGTGAGGTTGGGATGTAGGGGGGAGTACGAGGGTGAACATGGGATGTACGAGGGTGAGGTTGGGATGTAGGGGGGAGTACGAGGGTGAGGATGGGATGTAGGAGGGTGAGGTTGGGATGTAGGGGGGAGTACGAGGGTGAACATGGGATGTAGGAGGGTGAGGTTGGGATGTAGGGGGGAGTACGAGGGTGAACATGGGATGTAGGAGGGTGAGGTTGGGATGTAGGGGGGAGTACGAGGGTGAACATGGGATGTAGGAGGGTGAGGTTGGGATGTAGGGGGGAGTACGAGGGTGAGGATGGGATGTAGGAGGGTGAGGTTGGGATGTAGGGGGGAGTACGAGGGTGAACATGGGATGTAGGAGGGTGAGGTTGGGATGTAGGGGGGAGTATGAGGGTGAACATGGGATGTAGGAGGGTGAGGTTGGGATGTAGGGGGGAGTACGAGGGTGAACATGGGATGTAGGAGGGTGAGGTTGGGATGTAGGGGGGAGTACGAGGGTGAACATGGGATGTAGGAGGGTGAGGTTGGGATGTAGGGGGGAGTACGAGGGTGAGGATGGGATGTAGGGGAGTGAGAGGGTGAGGAAACAATAGCCCCAGGCCAATGAGGCTTCTCAGTTGAAATGAAAAGAGCCATCTCGCAGACCTCCACATTCTTCTCCTTCAGGACCAGGACAAGTATCAGTTTGGTAAGACCAAGATCTTCTTCCGAGCTGGCCAGGTGGCCTATCTAGAGAAGCTGAGAGCGGACAAGCTCCGTGTGGCCTGTATACGCATCCAGAAGACCATCCGCTGCTGGCTGGCTCGCAAGAAGTACCTCCGCAAGAAGAACGCCGCCATCACCCTCCAGAGATTCACCCGCGGATACCAGGCCCGCTGGTGAGTGGACCGCGCACCTGTCAGTCATTTCCCCCTTAGCCAATCACATCGAGTAAGAAGAGAATAGGTTGAATCTATCATGTCTGTTAGTGAGCTGAAAGATGATGTAGTCCTAAATTGGATGAATCTGAACGGTGGGATATCAATATCGGCCTTAAAAATCCTTATGGGTCGGACTCTACTTTTAAAGTATTCTACTGTTTCCTCTCTTCCACCCTCCTCTCCTCCCCCAGCCTGGCCAAGTTCATGCGCCGGACCCAGGCTGCCACAACCATCCAGAAGTTCCAGAGGATGTACATGGAGAGGAAACGCTACAGACAGAAGCAGGCAGCTGCCCTGGCCATGCAGACCATCCTCAGAGCATACATGGCCCGCCAAAAGTACCGCAGGGTAGGAGGAGCCCCTCCACACACACACACACACACACACACTCTTTAACAGACAGACGTAAACACACACTTGCTAGACTTGGCCAGCTCTGCTCAGTGAGCCTGTCAGTCAGTCGTTGAGTCTTAAAATAAACCCTGGCATAATGCAGAGTCATCCCAGATATGAAGGAGAGCCGGGGTGAGTGTCTCACACACACACACACGTGACTGGGTGAGGGTTAGAGTAACCTGTGGATGTCCAGCGTGAGGACTGCGGATGTGGTGTTGTCAGAAGTAGGACCCCTCTGATGTGGACAGCTGACCTTTAAACACTGCTAGTGCTGTGTCTCTCTCTCTTTCCCCTCGTCTCTCTCTCTATCTAGATCTATCTGTCTCTCTCACTGCTTTGATTGAGTCCTTGTCTGTTAGAGGATAGTCTCAGGATGCAGCCCAAGAGAAAGGTTTGCTGATTCGATAGAGGACATTTGTCCTCATAGAACTCACCTTAAAATCTCGATTTTCTCTCTCTCTTTCTGCCTCTCTCTTATTTTCTATTGCTCCATCTGTCTCTCTCTCTTTCTCTCTGTCTGTGTCTGTCTCTGCAGTTACTGCGGGAGCACAAGGCGCTGTTGATCCAGAAGCATGTGCGAGGCTGGCTGGCCAGACAGTGGTACAAGCGCTCGCTGCATGCCATCGTGTACCTGCAGTGCTGCACCAGGAGGATGGGGGCCAGGCGACAGCTCAAGAAGCTCAAGATCGAGGCGCGCTCCGTGGAGCACTTCAAGAAGCTCAACATCGGCATGGAGAACAAGATCATGCAGCTTCAGAGGAAGATCGACGAGCAGGTGAAGTCCCTCACTGTCATCCGTGTGTGTGTGTGTCCCTTCTTTGGAACCGGAGTCTCTTTTGTATCGTTTGGGCTTTATACCTTCTCAACTCCTGTCTTTCGGGGTTTAGAACAAAGATAGCCGTGTGGTCAGCGAGAGGCTGAACAGTCTGGAGAGTTCCCACGCGGTGGAGAGCGAGCGCATGCGTACCGAGTTGACCCGTCTGCGCGGCGCCGAGGAGGAGGCCAAGAACAACGCCAACCGCGTGAACACCCTGCTGGAGGAGCTGGAGAGGCTGAAGAAGGAGCTGCACACCACCCAGAAGGAGAAGAAGACCATCGAGGACTGGGCCCAGAAATACAGGGACGAGATGGAGAAGGTGGGTCCTCTGCTCCTTCTCTCCCTCCTCGCCTCCTACCCGTGTCTCTCCTTACTGCTCTTCTCCTCGTTTCCTCCCCTCTTTTTCTCTCTCTCTTCTTCTCCCGTGGCCTGTCATCTTTTCTGCTTTTCTCTCCAATGCTCCTCCTTGCCGCTCCTCTCTCCTCTCCTCTGCCTCCCATTCCATCTAGATATTAAAATACAGGCGAGGGATTTCTAGTAAGTCTGATAAGACACCTTTTCCGCTCCCGAATGAAAAAGTTTCCCATAGTGTCCCTCAGAGAGAGAATTTCATTGGAGGTTTGCTCCTGTGGAAACGCTGTATGTCATGATTTAGGGCTCTGGGGAGTCTGCTGAAGGAGGGGTGCATGACGGGCTGAGTGGTCATGGCCCTGGCCCAGGTGAGCGCAGGTAGACTAGAGCTGTGTGTCTGTCTGAGAAAAACCTAGATGTCAGGTAGAATAGAGGCAGTAGTGTGCAGGACAGTCATTTAGTAGTTCTGTTAAATAAATGATGACTTCTTGATGGTAAGCAAAACGTGTGGGTGTGTGTGTGTGTGTGTGTGTAGATGGTAGCAGAGCTGAAGGAGCAGAACGGACTCCTGAAGAACGAGAAGAACGATTTGAACCGAATGTTAAAGGAGCAGAGCCAGCAGTTGACAGGTACAATGTCCTAAAGACCAATCGCATTGACTGTTTCTTTCATAACGTCCAATCACATCAACCTTAAGTGTCTTTGCAGGTGCACATCTGTTATAATGTGCCAGCTAGCTTAAGGATATTAAATGTATACAATATATGATATTTCTAAACGTACCTGCTCCCTTTTCCACCCCCACTCTCACTTTCTGTCGCTTTCTCTCTCTTTCTCTCGCTTCCCTCTATTTCTCTCTCTTTCGCTCTCTTTTAGAGAAAATGACTCGCGCTCTAGCAGAGGAGACTCAGCAATTGGAGAGCGATCTGAACGAGGAACGCTCGCGCTACCAGAACCTTCTGACAGAACACTTACGCCTGGAAGAGAAATACGACGACCTGAAGGAGGAGATCACACTCTCCGTGGTAAGACACACACACACAGCTGCTCAGGTACGGAGGGAGCAGGGCCTGTTCAGTTTGTTTACAGCCTGTTTTCCTTCTAGAATGTCTTATTTACAGCCTGTTTTTCTTCTAGAATGTCTTATTTACAGCCTGTTCTCCTTCTAGAATGTCTTATTTACAGCCTGTTTTCCTTCTAGAATGTCCCCAAGCCTGGCCACAGGAGAACAGACTCCACTCACAGCAGCAACGAATCAGAGTGCACATACAACTCAGAGTTCGCCGAATCAGAAGAAAGCTCCCGCGCTACAGAGGTAAGAGGCAGGCCGGCTAAAGTTTGACATGAAACGTCTTTGTGATATCCAAATTCTTATGACTGGTATCTTTTTTTTTTCTTTTTCTTTATCACTTCCTGTTCTGGCAGGATGTGACCCGTGGCATGGACACGTCTCTGACTCTGAAGCTGCAGAAGCGCGTGACGGAGTTGGAGCAGGAGAAACAGTCGCTTCGCAACGAGCTGGAAAACAAGGAGGACCAGTTCCAGCGGGCTAGAGCCAGGGTACTGCTAAACTACGACTGTACCACTGCAATACTACCACAGTACTAATACACCACTGCGTTACTATACATGTCCTCTACTATAACAGCTCACCTGTCTTTATGGCAGGATGACGTGGAGCATAAGAAGGCTCGTGGAGCAGAGCTGGAGTACGAGTCTCTTAAGGTAAAGCCATTTGAATTAAGGATCACACGTGCTAATAGTGTGGGTGAGATCTGGTCTACCTGGTGTGTGAGAGGTAGGATGCATAGTGTGGGTAAGAGGAATGAAGTACCTCTTTCATGAGGGTACCAATGTTCCCATTTCTCTTCCCCCCCTCAGCGCCAGGAGCTTGAGTCTGAGAACAAGAAGCTGAAGCACAACCTGGCAGAGATGAGGCAGAGCCTTCTTGGTAATGCAGGCGCAGGGACGGGGGCCCCGGGTTCCCCGGCCTACAAAGTGCTCCTGGACCAGTTGAACTCCTCCTGCGAGGAGCTGGACGTGCGCAAGGAGGAGGTGCTGATTCTCCGCTCCCAGCTGGTCAGCCAGAAGGAGGCCATGCAGCACAAGGTAGGGGCCTGTCTCGGTCCTCCCTCCCCTGGGTCATCCCTCCCTGGGTCCTCCCTCCCTGGGTCCTCCCTCCCTGGGTCCTCCCTCCCTGGGTCATCCCTCCCTGGGTCATCCCTCCCTGGGTCCTCCCTCCCTGGGTCCTCCCTCCCCTGGGTCATCCCTCCCTGGGTCATCCCTCCCTGGGTCCTCCCTCCCTGGGTCCTCCCTCCCTGGGTCCTCCCTCCCCTGGGTCCTCCCTCCCTGGGTCATCCCTCCCTGGGTCATCCCTCCCCTGGGTCCTCCCTCCCTGGGTCCTCCCTCCCTGGGTCCTCCCTCCCTGGGTCATCCCTCCCTGGGTCCTCCCTCCCCTGGGTCCTCCCTCCCTGGGTCATCCCTCCCTGGGTCATCCCTCCCCTGGGTCCTCCCTCCCTGGGTCCTCCCTCCCTGGGTCCTCCCTCCCTGGGTCATCCCTCCCTGGGTCCTCCCTCCCTGGGTCATCCCTCCCTGGGTCATCCCTCCCTGGGTCCTCCCTCCCTGGGTCATCCCTCCCTGGGTCCTCCCTCCCTGGGTCATCCCTCCCTGGGTCATCCCTCCCTGGGTCCTCCCTCCCTGGGTCCTCCCTCCCTGGGTCCTCCCTCCCTGGGTCATCCCTCCCTGGGTCATCCCTCCCTGGGTCCTCCCTCCCTGGGTCCTCCCTCCCCTGGGTCATCCCTCCCTGGGTCATCCCTCCCTGGGTCCTCCCTCCCTGGGTCCTCCCTCCCTGGGTCCTCCCTCCCCTGGGTCCTCCCTCCCTGGGTCATCCCTCCCTGGGTCATCCCTCCCCTGGGTCCTCCCTCCCTGGGTCCTCCCTCCCTGGGTCCTCCCTCCCTGGGTCATCCCTCCCTGGGTCCTCCCTCCCCTGGGTCCTCCCTCCCTGGGTCATCCCTCCCTGGGTCATTCCTCCCTCCCTGGGTCCTCCCTCCCTGGGTCATCCCTCCCTGGGTCATCCCTCCCTGGGTCCTCCCTCCCTGGGTCCTCCCTCCCTGGGTCATCCCTCCCTGGGTCCTCCCTCCCCTGGGTCGACCCTCCTTGGGTCCTCCCTCCCTGGGTCCTCCCTCCCTGGGTCATCCCTCCATGGGTCCTCCCTCCCTGGGGCACAGGAGGGTCTCATATGGGGGTCACTTCTGTCCAGTTCTTGTGTGTATATTAACATAAAGTACCGTTCTTGGATCTGTCTACTGTGCTAACTGTGTTTCTAACTCTCCTGCCCTCTCCCACCTCACACATGCCCTCCCCCTCAGGATGAGAAGGTACTGAGAATGACTATCTGAAAGCTTTGGAAATGATAGTTTATTCATTTTAGATCTCTCTTCATTTGTATATCTATGCCTCGCCATCTTACCAGTAAAATGAAAGACCCCACTAACCAGTCTAGTGTTGCATGTAGTACAACCAGTGTGGCCGTAAGCCTGTTCTAACACATGATCTGTACCAATTGGTGCTGATGAGGTGCATTGAACAGTAGAGGGCAGTGTCACGGTAATAATCACTGGCCACATCATTACCAGTGGCGAGGGGCAACCTGCAATAGCCGTGATGTTGTTGACCTTTACGGCTGTGTGTGTAACTGCCCGTGGTTGTGGTGATGGGGCACTGTTATGTAACATTAGCCTTCATGCCAGAGTGTGACATTCTGACATGAGATTAGATTCAACTTTATTGTCATTGTGCACATTAGTGCCAATAAAAAGCAGTTAGCCAAACCAGAAGTGCAAATCGTAATGGCTTATAAACAGAAGTGCAAACAATGGCAATAGGATGTCCTGAAGTACAGAGTAAATACTTAAAGTACTCTGCCCTTATCATTGCTCATTACAAACGTATACATGTATTTACGTGTGTGTGTGTGCGCCTCAGGAGACCATGACAGACCCTGTACACCATGTCGAGGATGTTTCCAAGTTGAAGGACTCTGGTGAAATCAAACAGGCTTACATAGGCCTCAAGGACACCAACAGGTACTCCCCACTGTTTCTTCACATCTTCCTCTGTCTAAACCTCTCTCCTCCTCTCTCCTCTCTATCCACAACTCCACTGGTACTTGTGTGTGTGTGTGTGGGGGGGGGGGGTGTCTGGGAGGTGTGTGTGTAGTTGTGAACCCCTCTGTTTGTTCTGTGCAGATCACCCAGGTTCTTGCGTATGCCGCTGGAAGCCAATGAGCTCCTGAGTAAGCTCAGGTAACCAATCAGGTGTGGCCTATGCATCGTGGGGCAGAGCATGCATGGCCACACTGACCTATTGTAAGAGGGATACCAGAGGCACATTTGTCTTCCATAGAGAAGGCTGATATAGGTGTTTAAGCTAAGCTAGGCCAGCCTATGTAGTGACATTCATCTAACTAGCATGGTAAAGAAGCTAAGCTGTAACCCAAGCTAGTTTGCTCTAACAGCATGAGGAATGATCTGCCAAGTATTATGTGCATTTGTAGGGACTCAGTAGGTTACCTAGAGTCCAGTGAGTGATGCTAAAATGAATAGTTTACCTCAAGAACACGATGTCTTTAGATGTGTGTCATGAATTAAATAATGTAATTTCAAAGAAATGGGAGCCAGTCTAGCAGGTGGTTGTGACTGCTGTTTGGGTTATTTGGGTGGGCATGCTTGTGTTTAAGAGCTGAGTCAAGTGCTGGTCTCTGAGCTGTGGAAGGGTTAAACAGCCTCGCTGCATGGCAGCAGCATGGAACCACAATGTCAGCGGTACAGGAAGTGATGTCACGATACGGGAAGGGTGCAGCCAATCAGCCTTATGGAATGACTTGGCATGAATCCTGCATGCATCATTTGTGCTCCTTCTTGTGTTCCTTTCCTCCTAGTGACTTGGATGTTCCCCGCTATTATGTCAACTTTTGCTTTGAATATCTGTGTTGTCCAATCATCCACGTGTCGTCCATCCACACCTTGACACTAAGCTGTGCACATTAGAATCAATACGGAATCCATACAGGTGCTTCATACAGGTACACAGTGGCCTGCATAGCAGCTGCACAGGCTCAAACACACAGCAGCACATCGAAGCAGCACTGGGCTGCTCTTTACCCAGTGAGCTCAGTCTGAACAGCACTCACATTGTCAGCACCTGTTCTTCACACACACACACACACACACCTCTGTACACACGCCATCTTGTGTGTGTGTCCCCCATCCCCCTCTTTATGTTGCCTGTTTTTCTTTTTCTTTTGTTCTTTGTTTTGTTCCTGTGTGTGGCTCAGATCCCCCACTCCAGACTTCCATAGGCTGAATGAGGACGGAGAGCTGTGGCTGGTTTATGAAGGGTTAAAGGAGACCAACAGGTTATCCGTGTTTTCCGAAAGGCCTCTGTGCGAGCATGTGTATGCCAGGTCGCAGGGGTGACTTAGGTCTCTGTGACTACCTCTCCCTCTTTCTCCCCAGAGTCCTTCCCCCTCCCT
Organism: Hypomesus transpacificus; assembly: GCF_021917145.1. Taxonomy (NCBI): domain Eukaryota; kingdom Metazoa; phylum Chordata; class Actinopteri; order Osmeriformes; family Osmeridae; genus Hypomesus; species Hypomesus transpacificus. Next base: position 2,084,465 of record NC_061078.1, on the reverse strand, counting down.
CTCCCACTAACCTCCTCCTCCTTCTTCTCTCCCTCTGTCCAGACAGTGCAACCGTTATACACATAGTCTTAGTAGTAGACACTTGTCTACTAACGTGCTCCAGGTAGTTGGTGTGTGTGTGTGTAGGAATATATGGACGTCCTAGGCGGTGATCTGCTTGACTCCCATACTGTATGTGAAGTCTACAGGTCACTGTATCTCTGCTTGCTCTCCTCTCTGCCTCCGTCACCCACTAAAACAGCTGAAAGTGTGTCAACAACATGCAGCATGTATACGCACATGTCCTGGTGGGGGAGGCCTGGAGCCCCTGTGGACCTGAGGAGGCACAGAGGAGAGAGGGAGGCCGGTGACTCGCAGCCCAGGGGGAGGCAGTGCTGGGGAGGCAGTGCTGGGGAGGCAGTGCTGGGGAGGCAGTGCTGGGGAGGCAGTGCTGGGGAGGCAGTGCTGGGGAGGCAGTGCTGGGGAGGCAGTGCTGGGGAGGCAGTGCTGTTGTCTGCTGGAACTGGGCTGTGTGTCACCGGCTGACAGCATGCCGCTGAGAACAGACGACCTGCGGTCGTGAGAGTCCTTGCCTGCTGTGCCCCTGGGACCACCTCACCCCCGGTGCTGATTTGTCTCCTTCTGTCTCTCTCTCTCTCTCTCCTTTTTCATCTCGCGTTCCCTCAACAACCCTTTTCACCATCATTTATTCACACACATCTGTCCCCTTGCACACTCGCAACCTCACCCTCACCCCCTCCCCCAGGTTGCTGGAGTCCCAGCTGCAGTCGCAGCGGCGTAGCTATGACAACGAGGTGGAGGTGTTGCGCGGTGAGCTGCAGAGCGTGAAGGAGGAGAACAACCGGCAGCAGCAGCTCCTGGCCCAGAACCTCCAGCTGCCCCCGGAGGCCCGCATCGAGGCCAGCCTCCAGCACGAGATCACGCGCCTCACCAACGAGAACCTGGTACGTCTCTATCTCACCCGAGCCTACAGAGGGTCGCTCTCCCCACAGGAAGGCTCACACTTGAACAGCCAGTTGAACAGCACATGATCGCGGGGCCTCCCCCCCCCCTCACACTTGGAATCACACGCTCACAAACACTCGCACACTCGCAGCGTGAGATCACTCTGATACACCAATGACAATTTGGCTCGCCTGGAAGACATCCTGCCAAAGAAATGATAGGCACACCATTTGAGTGTGTTTTGGTTCTCTACAGTGTGTGTATGTACGAGTGTGTGTGTGTGTGTATCCATCCTGTGTCACACACTCACCCGTGTGGCTGTCACCTGTCAGGACGTGCTGAAGACAGACGACCCCACAGAGTACCGCGAGGCCCGGGTCATCATTTTACGGCGGATGGTTGTATGTAGACAAGGCACTGCCTGTGTGTGTGTGTCAAAGATAGATATGTTATGTCCTTGCACACGTGTGTGACCACTAACACAGGCTGGTGTGTGTGTGTGTCTGTGCGCTTCACAGAGCAGTGTTTAATGTGATCTCTTAACTCCCCACAGCAGTGTGTCCTGTTCTAACCCACAGTGGATGAACACCCTTTCCCTAAGCCCCAGCTGACCAACTGCACCCCTCACTTCCGTCTAATAAACAAGCAGCCAATCAGCACCCTTCTTCTTTCAATCAGACTCCTTCTTTCTGAAGGCACCGAATGATGGAGACACAGTTTATAGAAGAATCCACATTTACTCAGAAAAATATAAATAAATACATCAATTAATAGCTAAGAATTAAGAAAGTGCTTAGCTGACTACTTATAATGACTTCTAAAAAATATTAAACAATATTTACAGTACTCTATAGACCCAAGCAGGCCACATGCCCAAAATGGATTCTCCTGAGGATGTGAGGGTAGCGTTGGGACCTCCCCCAGAGCAGGAGAGGCTGCCTGGACCATTGAGGCAGTACTGGGACCAGAAGCAGGGAAAATACTTTGTCTCCATCACCAAATCTTTTCTGGCTTTCACAAGCTGTATCAGATGATGTAGTTGTGTTGTTCTCTGCCACTGGGGGGTGTCAGTCCTCTATGATCTGAGCTTTCTGTCTGCTTCCAAAAGCACAGTGTTTGGAAAACCAGGATCCACTGCTTCCCTCACCTCTTTCTACTTCCTGTCTGTCTCTCATCCTCTATCCCCATCAGGATCTGATGGAACAGCTGGAGAAGCAGGATAAAACCATCCGCAAACTCAAGAAACAGCTCAAGGTCTTCTCCAAGAAGATTGGGGAGATGGGCGGTAAGACTTTAAGTGTGTGATGCTGGTGTGTTCGTGCGGGCTGATGTGATTGAGAGTGGAGCCCAGGGAAGTGTGTGTGTGTGTGTGCGCGCTGGCGGGCATTGTGTCTTGGCACCGTCTTGGAGTGCAACCTGTTACAGCAGGGGTGACCCAAATGTCCCCATCAGGGGATGAATCAAATCTTAATCACAAATGTGTGTGTGTGTGTGTGTGTGTGTGTGTCCACAGCGGGTCAGATAGAGGGCCAGGTGTCCCCAGGTCAGATGGTGGACGAGCCGATCCACCCGGTGAACATCCCTCGCAGGGAGAAGGACTTCCAGGGCATGCTGGAGTACAAGAAGGAGGACGAGCTCAAACTGGTCAAGAACCTCATACTGGGTCAGTAACCCATCCTGCTTCCCCCCAGCCCAGACCCCCTCCTCCCCCAGCCCAGGGCTGTTCCCAGGCTGACTCCCCCTCTCTCTCCCTCCTCTCTCCGCTGAGCAGAGCTCAAGCCCCGTGGCGTGGCCGTGAACCTGATCCCGGGCCTGCCGGCCTACATCCTGTTCATGTGTCTGAGGCACGCCGACTACGTCAACGACGACCAGAAGGTCCGAACACTGCTCACCTCCACCATCAACAGCATCAAGAAGATCCTCAAGGTGCGGCCCCTACACCAAGGGGAGTGTGTGTGGGTGTGTGTGTGTGTGTGGGTGGGTGTGTGAGTGTGAGGGAGACAAAGTGTGGTTAAGGTCAGTGACGCTCCATTGATATAATGAAGAGTCACTCGTAGGTCTTTTATTGAAATAGGTATTGTTTGGAAACTCAACCCATTTCTCTTTCCTTCCAGAAACGGGGGGATGACTTTGAGACCGTCTCTTTCTGGTTGTCCAACACCTGCCGCTTCCTCCACTGTCTCAAACAGTACAGCGGGGACGATGTGAGACACACTACAAACGCACGGAGAATTTCCCTCTCACCTCGCCTCTGTTGTAACCTGCCTCTGTTGTAACCTGCCTCTGCTGTAACCTGCCTCTGCTGTAACCTGCCTCTGTTGTAACCTGCCTCTGCTGTAACCTGCCTCGTGTCTCTGTCTTGTGTGTTTCTCCAGTCATTTATGAAGCACAACTCCCCGAAGCAGAACGAGCACTGTCTGTCCAACTTTGACCTGGCAGAGTACCGGCAGGTCCTCAGTGACCTGGCCATCCAGATCTACCAGCAGCTCATCAAGTGCATGGAGAACATCCTCCAGCCCATGATCGGTGTGTGTGTGTGTGTTGTAGCTTTATTACACAACCTAGTGTGTGTATGTTGATTTCTCTGTACTTCCTAGTTAGTAGAGAGAAGTGAAATCATTTCTCTATACTTCCGAGTGTGTGTGTGTGGTTTTTTTAGCACTTGTTCTGATGTTGTGCGTGCGTTTGACCCCCCCCCCCCCCCCCACCGACCCAACAGTCTCTGGCATGCTGGAACACGAGACCATCCAGGGCGTGTCGGGGGTTAAGCCCACAGGCCTCCGCAAGCGCACGTCCAGCATCGCGGACGAGGGCACCTACACCCTGGACTCCATCCTGCGGCAGCTCAGCGCCTTCCACTCCATCATGTGTCAGCACGGCACTGACCCGGAGCTCATCAAGCAGGTGGTCAAGCAGCAGTTCTACATCATAGGAGCCGTCACCCTCAACAACCTGCTGCTGCGCAAGGACATGTGTTCCTGGAGCAAGGGCATGCAGATCAGGTGGGTGTGGATGGGGATGGGTGGGTGTGGATGGGTTAGGTAGGTGTGGATGGGTTAGGTAGGTGTGGATGGGTTAGGTAGGTGTGGATGGGTTAGGTAGGTGTGGATGGGTTAGGTAGGTGTGGATGGGATAGGTAGGTGTGGATGGGTTAGGTAGGTGTGGATGGGTTAGGTAGGTATGGATGGGATAGGTAGGGGTTAATGGGATAGGTAGGTGTGGATGGGTTAGGTGGGTGTGGATGGGATGGGTGGACGTAGGTGGGTGGGTGTGGATATGGATGGATGGGGTGGTTGTGGAAGGGTTAGGTAGGTGTGGGTGCGTGTAGTTGGGTTGGCTGGGCGTAGGTGGCTAGATGTCGGGGTGGTTGAGGTGGGTGGTTATTGTAAGAATGGGTTCTTACGGGCGTACATAACATTGAACACGAGGAGTCGGGTGGTTGAGCGGTTAGGGAATCGGGCTAGTAATCAGAAGGTTGCCGGTTCGATTCCCCGCCGTGCAAAATCACGTGTCCTTGGGCAAGGCACTTCACCCTACTTGCCTCGGGGGAATGTCCCTATACTTACTGTAAATCGCTCTGGATAAGAGCGACTGCTAAATGACTAAGTGTGTGTGTGTGTGTGTGTGTGTGTGCGTGGTGGGTGTGTCTGTGTGTGCGTGTGTGTGTGTGTGTGTCCAGGTACAACGTGAGCCAGCTGGAGGAGTGGCTGAGAGACAAGTCCCTGATGGTGTGCGGGGCCAAGGAGACCCTGGAGCCTCTGATCCAGGCGGCTCAGCTGCTGCAGGTCAAGAAGAAGACCGACGAGGACGCCGAGGCCATCTGCTCCATGTGCCTCGCCCTTTCCACCGCCCAGGTGAGGCCGCGGCCAATCGGTCGCCAGGCACCAGACAGGGGGGGGTGTCTCCCTAGAGGAGTTCGAACCCTGACCTTTTTTTGTGTCTGTGTTTCTCTCAGATTGTGAAGGTCCTGAACTTGTACACTCCGGTCAACGAGTTTGAGGAGAGGGTGTCGGTTACATTCATACGCACCATCCAGGTACCCTGTACTGCCCTGACTTGGTTTGATATGTCTGTGAATATGTACATGTGTGCATAATGTGATATCTATACAGTCTATACTCTCCTCCAACCGTAATGTCTCATAAATGCTGTCCTCCATCTCCTCTTACTAGACTGTGTCATAAATGCTGTCCTCCATCTCCTCTTACTAGACGCGTTTGCGGGACCGGTGTGAGACGCCCCAGCTGTTGATGGACACGAAGATGATCTACCCTGTCACCTTCCCCTTCAACCCTTCTTCTCTGGCGCTGGAGACCATCCAGATCCCCAGCTCGCTCAACCTCAGCTTTCTCACTCGCGTCTAGACCCTGGCACACACACACACACACAGTCACACCTGCGTTCATGTTCAAACCTTCACACACACACACACACACTGCCGTGAGTCCTCTCGTCACACGCTGACACGTCATCCATCATCCGCGTGTAAAAAGAGCCCACAGTCCTCAGAGAGAATGCAGAAACTATCTAACATGTCCTGTACAGTACATCCCCCAGTGCCCTCCCCCCCCCCCACACTCCTCACAGTTATCCCACATTCCCTTTCCTTCAGCACAGACGCCCTGGGCCTGGGCCTGTCCCCTCAGTTCTCGGTAGTTGTGAGTGTTCTAGCAGTCCGGTTCTCCAATAGGAATGTAACTCGCTGAAGTCAAGTCTCTGCCCATAGGGTTAGCTTCAGTTCTCCTCTATTGTCATGTTCTCTTCTCTCACTCTGAACAGTCAAGCCAAGACAGAACTCCCTTGTCTGTACCATACTACTTATACATATATAAATACATATAAATATGAATATATATATCACGCTATTATATTTTATTTATTGCATCTTTTCTTCCCCTCCTTTAAGGAAAACTTGAGTTTCTTTGCAGAAGACATGGATGTCTAAAATGAGTGAAGATGAGCTCATATTAGGGATTTTATTTTAACTGGCAAGTCAAGTAAGAACCTGTTCTTATTTTCAAGAAGGTCTGGCAAGAGACAAAAACCCTCTCATGGGGAACGTGATTGAGAATTCAAATGAAACAAAGGAAATCACATTATAGACAGAACTATATAGACGCACCAAATCACAACAACAAACCAGCACATCACAACAAGAGTAATCACAATTGGGGAGACAGGTACAGCAACACCACTGTTATTGAAATCAAATTCAGTGGGACAGAAAGGATGTATAGACAATTAGACTAGTGCTGTTATATAAAACTTCTGTCAATACCAGATGTACGCTACCGTAGTTTTTTGAAAGTAGATGTTTATTTGTGAATGTGTCGTGCTTTTACTCAAGTAGCTTTGTCATGTATAACCTGCCTCGCCTGCAGAGCTCCAAATCTAGCCCAGGTAGAACTGCTAGTCTGTTTTCTAGCACAGATTTCATCGTCGGACTAGCTTCCAAGTGCAGGTATAACCTAACTTTTAGCTTTTCGGGACTAGACAGACTTTTATAGTGGGCTCGTCCTGCAACCCCCCCCCCCTCCCCTCCCAGTCACCTACTCCCTCTTTAGAGCCTCTCATTCAAACTCTGCTGTCACACACTGACACACACACACATACAAACACACACACTCAGCCTACTGCTGTGTTAAACCTGCTGTATCATAGGGGTCTAACTGCACAGAAGAACACTGGATACATCCTGTTCTTTCCACAATATACGTATCCTCCTTGCTGAACTCTGGTCAAGTTTACGATAAGCGTGTAATTATTTATTTCAGTATTAAGATTTTTTGTGAAGCGGAGGATACAAGTACTGCTGATTCATGTTTCACTGAGCAGCGCTGCCCTTGGTCCTGCCAAGCTGTAGAATATCACTTTCATTTCTCCTTTAGAAGCGTAATCCCATTTGATGGACCAAAGCCCTGGTCTAACTACGCTCACCCCTGTAGTAGTAAAGAGGTGGCAACATTGGGCCGTTTTATTATCCCCGACCATATCACAGGAAAAAACTCTAAACGAGAATTATTTGAACTAGCATGTAGTGCTGTCAAATCAAATCAAATCAAATTTATTTGTATAGCCCTTTTTACACGCAAGCATGTCACAGAGGGCTTCACATGCGCCCATAGAACTGCCCCTCAACCAACCTAAACCCTCAAGGAAGACAAGGAAAAACTCCCAGAAAAACTCCCACCGGGAGAAAAAATGGAAGAAACCTTGGGAGGAGCAATTCAGAGAGGGATCCCCTCCTCCAGAGACGGTTGGTATTCTCTCCCATGCATGGGTTCAGCTTTACTGCTACATGGCTTAATAGGGCTGTCAGCCAAATGTGTGGGTTGTCGGCTGTGAACGGGAACAGTTTTTAAAGATGCATCAGTTTAGTAAGATGTGATAACAAGTATACTGAGGACGTTAACCAGTACCTTGGGTCTCCCGTAACAAAGTGCAAAAACCTGATCAAGTCAAATATTTTTGCGTTAAGTTGCCTCTTCGTTCCATTGGCTTGCTCCTCCTGTGCCATCAAAATGAACCCTGGAATCTTACTACTAAAAATTGAACCTTATTTGCCTGTCAACCTTAACCAGTGTCAACCTTTGACCATGACTAAATCATTCTCTCATGGAGGTACACTCTAATGACAATGTATCATCAGTGATGTAGAAATAAAGTCCTTTTCTTGAATTATTTTGTGGTGCAATCATGATCTGTAATCATATCATTATCTTTGGGTCCACATGAGGGTATCTGGGAATTTGCCTTTTTGTTCGATTTAGCATCATAAGGATGATAAGTATTGACTGTATAGAGATATACTGAAGGTCATACATTAACTGAGAAAACAACTGGATAACAATGCAATACTGAAGCTTACCCATATGAATGTTTAAAAGACATTAGATTTTATTGTCAGTTATCTTTTTAGACAAAGCCTTATCTGTTTGACATTCGCACAGTTAGATATCTGACATTGTTTCTGTTTACAGTGTATGTGCAGTATATATGTTGAAACCACTTTTTTTCTCTTTTTTTTTTTACTAATTTGTGTTTTGATAAGTTGTCAAGAGTTGAATTCATTGTTTATCCGCCGTCTGTCAAAAAAAACACTTTTTAAATAACACAGAAGTCAAATAAATGCCAATCAGCCATATTGAATATCCAGTTCTTCAGCTTAACTCTTGAGTCCTGTAACCCTAGCTTTGGGATCTTCCACTGCTCCACATAACACTACAACTCCCAGCATCCTGTTGTGTTTGAGCTCTTGACAGAATCTTGTCTTTCAATTCACTCAGTAACTTGTCTTAATTAGGCACATTCTTGGAGACTGTCATATTGTCCATCACCAGCACCACCATTCATCCAATCAGTTCTGTGTTCCAGCATCTCATTCATGGTCTGACTGCTCATGGCCTATTTTTAGTCGGATAATTATATTTGCGCGATTTCCTCTTTTAAGAGTTGGTGTATGATACTCAGAAGTTGTCACTTAAGTGTCAAGCTGTAGATTTGGGTGGCTTTGAAAACGCAAACATTTATCACGCCGTACTGAAATGTTGGAATTAGTCTGACAAAGACATCATCTAACCTGACACATTTTCCCCTCCTCTTTTCTGACCCCATGTGACATGAATAACTGGACTGTTTGTAGTTCCTGGTAGCTGTGCTTAGTGAATGTGTTCACCCCTTAAGAAACTTGGAATAAGTTGAAATTGTAATATCTGTAAACGACAAATAAAGGAATTCAGCACTCTCGCTTTGGGTCAAATTTGGTTTTGTATCGTGAGTGGGGATGGAGACATGAGAATAAGATCATTTCCCAACAATAGGGGGCCCAGTTTGGTATCTAAATGTCTGCGCACATCTAAAGAGTATGTTTACATCCAGGTTCCATGCTGTCACCCCATGGGTGATATGTAACCTTTCAGTGTTTGTTTAAGATTACTGTAGGACCATTAAGTATTAGTTATTGCCTACCTGCAGTAGCTAATGCCTTTAGGGGATTATTTTAGTATGAACTGGTTCTGCACCACACCAGTGGACATTAATGGAATCTAAATAAACCAATGATTGATTTATGTGTAGTTATTTATTTTACCGACTTCACAATGGCACCTTCATGAGAACCAGCCTGAGCTACATGTGCTGTATGAGATACAATCTTTCAACGCACAATATCAGAGCAGCCATCTAGCTCAGGCTTCCTGTCTCTATGATCCGAGGCCTTGTCTCTCCAGTTCTGCATGTCCGAATGGACCAAGATGTAATCGTAACATATCGGAGAGATCAAAAAACCTTTTTGTAATGACATAGTCAAATGGACAACTTAATAATGTCTCCAGGCCTCTTTTGTGTGTCTGTCACATCCATAAAATCAATTCAACCAAATTCAGCAGTGCCTAGATTCTTAGAACATTGACAGAGGGAGGATGAGAGGACGTACGACTGACAAAGTTGAAGCCAGTTCTGTCACCACACATGAACCCACCCAAATCTATAACCTGTCAGTTCAGACTGACATGTTTACATGCCGTTGGTTGTTGTTTCATCTTGGGGTTTTGGGAGTTTACATACATTTGAACCCTTCTGACCCCTATCCCTCATCCTCTTGTGAAAGGGTGTTGCCGGGCAGGTTTCAGGTGACAAAGTCAAAACAAGCTCAGCTAGATGGGCAGGGGATTGGAATTATTGGCCTCAAAAAACAAACTGGATCAGAGGTGATGTCACAGAGGCTCTGGCTTTACCCCTCCCAATACCACCATCCATCTCCACGCTCTGGTCCGCTCTGCCACTGCCCGTCTAGAACTAAAGTTCATGTCATAATGTCATAAACAAGCTTATTCGGAACGTATCTATCATATCTTTTGGTATTGTAGCTCCAGCTGTTACGCTTGAGCCCCTTGAGCTTTCCTGTCTGATTGGAGGAAGCTGGAATCCAGAGTGCACTTCGCGGGATTCGTAAGCTCCATAATCCTAAAAAAAAACAGACGAAACCAATAACTAGGATTTGAGTGCTGGTCTGTTTTTGAAGTGGCACATTGGTTCTACTGGGTAGAAAACACATCAACAGGAACCACTCGGATGTGTCATTACACAGACAGTCATGGTACTGTCCCTTCCAACAATGTCAGCTCTCATCTCCTCCTGCTGTGCGAGGGCTTCTCTGGCCATGTAAAAGGATGACACATGGGCTCCTATATGGGAGTCAGGGTAACAGTGTTCTGATATACAAAAGGCTTATTACAGTGACCCTTGACTGCCTCGCCTTTTTCACTACCCAAAGACCAGTGGTGTCCTGACTCATGACAGAACCACTCTCTCTCAGACCTCCACACTGAATGGGATGGCATCACAGTAGAAATATCAAAGTTAAAGATAATACCCAATACAACTTAATTATTGGTGTTATGGTGATATTGTGAATGGAGCTTTGTACAACATGAAGGCTAACTGGGTTCAGATTCCAAAGCTTTTTCTGTGAGGCCCATATAACTGGGTTTCCTTTTCCTCGCTCCAGCGGAATTATTTGTATTGTTAGCGCCATATAAAGAGTTGTGTGTGTGTGAAACTGTGTTTCTAAAGCCCAGGGGCTGTTGAGTAGTCTCCGATTTGAGACCATAAGAAATGTTTTCACTGCTTACATCATGTCTTCTATTCGTATGAGAGCTTTAGTATGGGAGTGGGAGTCAGATGGCTGAGCGGTGAGGGAGTTGGGCTAGAAATCAGAAGGTTGCCGGATCGATTCCCAGCTGTGCCAAATGACGTTGTGTCCTTGGGCAAGGCACTTCACCCTACTTGCCTCGGGGGTAATGTCCCTGTACTTACTGTAAGTCGCTCTGGATAAGAGCGTCTGCTAAATGACTAAATGTAAATGTAGTATATATTTGTGATGGCCAACCATCACAGGTGACATTGTTGACGTGGACTTAAGGTGAGTGGGTCTGAAGCGAGTCTGTGGGTCTGAAGGGAGTCTGCATGTCTGTCAGGGCCCTGGAAAAGATGTATCTATTAACTCATGTCCCTATCAACAATGTAGAAATCCAAATAAATACATAAAAAAAAACAAATAAATCAGTCAAAAGCATATTTAATATTTGCAGTTGATCTGCTTGTGTTGGCCAAAAGGAGGGCAAATTTGTTAGCCAGTTATGATAATCTCAGGATTGTGTGATATTTGAAATATAAACCTAGGTCTGAATAATACATTTTCAAATCTTCTAACCAAGTGGATTAAGTGGAAAAATGGTGTGCCTTGCCAATCCCTGGAGGATAGCTGCATTGTTAAGTATATGTTGGTTCTGCATACAAGAGATCTAATAGTCAGTTTGTAGTGTCCCAGACAGACAGTGGATTTCCCACTCTCATCTTCCACTTTCATCATTCATCTTGTCATAATCTCGTTCATTATCTTTGCAATGTTTCACAAAGAAACTGATCACGTGGGATACGTGGAAAGTGTGTTCTGAGAGCAGCATGTCATCATTTACAAATACAGACAACTGCACTTAAGAAGTGTAACAGGATACAAGTCAGCGCTTTAAATTTCAGCAATTCTGAGAAACCAGCCGAGTACGAGGATGTGGAGAGAGGCCTGCAGAGGCAGGCCTGTGATATGGGAAAGAGACAGCCGCAAAGGCCACACCAAGCTTACGACATCAGTCGGAAACAAATAGAACAGCTTGTCTACAGTCACAACAAAAGACAGTAACTATGAATACAGTTGTTGTTTTGTTTGGGTTTTTTTTATTAAGAAATTGATAAATAAATAAAACCATGTAAAAATATTGTGCCAAAAAGTCATTTATAGGGGCATGGCCATAGGAATCATTTTTTTCAAATATGGTCATAAAAAAAGGTTGTCAAATTGGTCCCTTTGTAACAGACAGCTTGATAACACATAGCACCACTGTCCAGTCACCCACGCACCCACACAGCCACAATGCTCATGTAAACAAACAGAAGGCATAGGACAAAACAATGCAGATAAACTAACTAATTCATTTGGGTAAACCCAAGAATGGAAATTGTCAACATTTTCTTATAAATATAATATATTAATTTATGTGTATTTCACAACCCAGGTCAGCATATGAAGTTTAAAGGCAGAGAAAACAAATTAAACAATGTCACATCGGGGCCTGCACAATAACACAGTTCAGATCAACCCTGTTCACTTCAGGACAGATTTTACACCTACACGTCATCTCTAAAGGCATTAGATTCGTTCTTACAATCTCCTTGATTATGTGTCATAATTAATAATATGTGCAAACATTGTGGATGACCGGAAAACAATCCATTGACACACAAATTAATAAACCGACAAGTTAGTTTCAAGACAAATGGCATAAACTAAAAATTAAAATTAAAAAAACTTCTATGCGTGATATGAAAGATGGTGGCTAAGAGGTGATTGAGGCTGGCTAGCGCCCCAGGAGAAAGGTTAACCCTGCAATACCCACGCCAGCAACAGCAAACAGGGCCGTCTTCATGGACGAGTCTTGGTTCATCCCTCTGGCACAATCTGAAAACTTACAAAGCCCTTCCTGCAAAACAGACAACACAGGAAGAGTTACAACCTGAACAGGAAAATATATTAATCTGATGAACATTAAGATATTAAGAACCTGTTCAAGATTTTGCTATAAATGTGTTCTCAGACAACGTCATTCTGAATTATGGTAGACCAGACCAAACAGAGTAGACTATGCTTCTAATGATGGATATAACTTGTCTCAAACACATCCATAGTAGTCAATTTCCTTCTCGTATTTTTTGCATTTCATTTCTTTTGCATTTTATTTATTTTTAACACAAGTGTCAGTCTAAAGCACAGTAACACATTCATACTATCAATTGTTACCCCTACAGACTACTTATCAACCAAAATGAGGAAGTGCTCAAAAAAAAATATATAATATAAATACTGCCTATTTCCTCCACACTGTATTTACATTGAAACCATGGTGTGGGGACAGCACCTGTTGCCAAAGCACAGGCGGTTCTCACCCCTTGTTTTTCTAGTGAACTACCAACTTATGGGGGTTGGGGAATCCTTTGAGGTCACTAGAGTGTTGCAATGAAGTCCATTTGGCACAGTGGCATGAGTTACATCAGTCTGTGAGGACCAACTCACAGTGAAGGAGAGATGGTATAGTGTGTGTGTGTGCGAGTAGGGAAGGTATCCATTCACAGAAGTAGAATCGTTTTTCCAGTTGAAACAGTGCTACTGTAGGCTTGCAAAGCTTTATCTTCCCTGAGTCTAAAACATTTCTGTGTCTAAGTGTTTAGGCTTTCCATAGTCATATTTCAGCATTTGATCTCTGAGGCCTGTATAAAGTCCATTCATAGTCACCATTTAAGCCTAACCACATCACAAGATTGCAGCGTAGGTGGAATGAACTGGTTTCGTTATCAAACAAGGTTTCATTATCAAACAAAATTTCCCCCCCTGTGAAGTTTTGGGGGGTTTCTAGGGGGAACGTTTAGAAAACAAGGCTTCACTTGTATCCAGGTACCCTGAATAACAGTACGACTGACATACTTTAAGTTTAGTCTACAAAATTGCTAACCTACAATCCACCATATAAGACAGCTTTTCTTTATGAAATCCTTGTGTGTAGGCCTCAGTGCTGGTTTGAGCCTACAGACATCAGTTGTTAACTTGGAACATTAGTCTACATTCCACAGATTCTTGGCAATAGCCATTCTAATTCCCATAATCAGACACACTGGGGAGAGTACATAAAGGCTTTGAGCTACACCTGAAGAGAGTCATAGTGTCTAACCAGACATGATTCACAATGACCACACACACACAGACACACATACTTGGCTCTCGGTCTAAGAGAAGGAGATAATTCTTACCCAGCCTCCATTCTCCTGTATCCAGTCTTTCTTCTCTTCTCCCAGGAAGTCAGCAATGGCCTCAGCCAAGCCCCTGCATTTGTCAGGCCCTTGCCCAATGTCCTGCCCCTTTGACTTCTGCTCTTGTAGCTGTCTGGCCAGCACACCCGTAAAGGTGAAGATGCAAACTACCCTTCCCCAGTTCAGTTTTCCATCTACAACTATCTCTTTCAGCACTGTCCTCAGGCTGGCACAGGGGTCCTGTTCAGAGTGGCACAGGAGGTTCTTGGAAAGGGCATTGAAGGAGACGATGTTCAGGGTCTCCATGTCTTGTGCCAGACGTCTCATGGCAGCCGCCGGCTCGCTGGGAGGGGGAGGGGCTAGCCTTGGGCTCGCACAGCAGAAAGCCAGGTAGTCCTCTGCCAGAGCCAGTGTCTCCTTCCACAGCCTACACGACATATTCTAGAACAATCAAACCCAAACAAGACATACTTTAGTTACTTCCTGCTGAAAGGTCTTCAGACTATGCCGATTCATTCATGACAATGATTCATGAGTGAGCGCCATCATGTCATACGTAAGCATTCAGGCCTAACATATCCACAGTAGAAACCAATTGGTTCTCAACCGAAATACCATTTTATAAGAATGGACCCAGTTCAGAATTGTATCGTAAGCGGCAAACGTTAGCAAGCGTGCTCTATTAGCTAAATAACAAGTGTGGCTACACTGAATTGTGGCGAACTCTTGTAGTTGAAGCTGTAACGTTAATAGCTAGCCTAGTAGTAGCGTAGTCTACCAGTAGAGAATGAAAGACAATACTAAATGAGACGCTGATGATCTTTCAATAAAAGCCAACTTGTAAACCACAATCAAACGCCTTAATACTGGGAGATTGTTAAGATTCTATATGTAGCCTAGCCGTAGGATGACCACTTGCGAGCCATTTAGTTAGTTAGACCAACCTTAGCTAGCTAACTGCTGTCTACTACGAGCATCTGTCAAATCTAGCAACACACAAAGAACCCGTTGTGCACCGAGAAACCGAAGCAACAAAGCATACATTGAGATATTTGTCAGACAAAACACATCCGTCATTTTTAACGGTAAGACTTTGAGCTTACCTAACATGAGCCCGCGTACAAATAATTCCAATTATTTACACATTTCACGATAGAAATTAAACAAAATCTTACCGTCCCCGCTATGTCAGCTTACGTACAGACAACTGAAGGACTGCACGTCGCTGCTACGGCTAGTTCCGACTATACACCCAACAGTTGACGATTTCGTTACGTCATTACACCGGTAGTCCCCCCCACCGTCGTTTTCTTAAAACATTTGATCCACCATACAATGTGTAACAAAAAAAGAAAAAACTTTCCATATGGTACTTCACTTTTGCTCCATCATCAAATGTCGCAGTTAATATGGTGAACTAATGACAAAATACAACACCGACAATAATATTTAGGAATTCTTTAAACAACATTTATTTTTTGTCATTACTCAATTGTCTGTGTACATAAGGAACCGATAAATCTTACAAAAAGAAGAAAGCCTAGACAACAATACTGCAAGTGGTCCAACTCAGTCTCTGTAACCAGTACATTGATTATAAACAGTATTGTACATGTATCTGAGAAGGAGCTAAGTTTCACTCAGGGAATACCTGACTTTTAAACTGCCTATCTATCACAGATAACAGTTTACAAGGGGTAACAGAACAGTCAAAAGTGGTAGAGTAAATTTACAAGACAATCTGTAATACTGTACATGGCTATGGCCTAAAGGCCAGTATGCATGCTGCTGGGTCTGAAGAAGCATCAGAGCTCTAAGGGTCTGACATGGGCCTTTAGAATGGCTTCCACTTCATAGAATATACTAAATAACAGCAACGCAAACAGTATTATTACTAGCACAAAATCTGTAATAATCAATCTAAAAACAACTACATGATTAGGAATATAAATTAATACGTGGTTGTCCAATCAAATAGCATTCTGTTGCGTTTGACAAACCTTGATTGCTTGGATTGCTGAATTTATTGTCTGACATTGTAAGATTAATAAAAGCAACAATAACATACCCTTGTGTGCATGAATGTGTGTGTTTGATGTGACTGTTATTGTATGTGGATTGCATTTGGATAGATGTTGGATATCCACACTCTGTAATTAGACAAGGGAAGCTGTATGAATCCCTTTGTGGTTGATAGCAGAATTTTGGAGAACTCCGACCCCTAATTCCGATGATGTCAGAGGCTCTAGGCCCAAATCTGTAGGAAAGAGAAAAGTATCAATGAGAGGAAGAAGAATCCAGGAGGAAGTGAGACCAGCAGAGTACGTCGTTTTTTCCACAACATACCGAAAGCAGAACACTGCCTAAGAGTCATGCGATCTGAAAGTCTACAATTGTCTCTCTTAGTGGCTGTGTTTGCAATAACCGGATTTCCATATACCATAAACCGTGCTTTCTATACCTTTTTCTCACTTACCTCTCCTCCAATCTCATCTCTATGGTGGACACCAACCCTTTAGGCCCACCCCCACTCACCCGCAGGGTACTGTCCCAGGAGCCGGAGCAGAAGGAGGTACCGTCGGGTGAGACCCGGACGGAACTGACACGGTTGTCGTGGCCAAACAGGACAGAGACTCGCGTTCCCTTCAGCACATCCCACACGTTGATGGTGTAATCGTTGTAGCCAGCTAAAAGCAGGCGACCTGAAGGGTGATAAGCACAGATGAGGTTCATCTGAATATTATTGCTATTCCCATGGAATTCCCCTAGAAGCTTCAATCTTTACACAGTCATCTAATAATTATATTGTACTTCTTAGTCAGGTGTCTGAGCGGTGGGGAATTGGGCCAGTAATCTGAAGGTCGCCAGTTTGATTCCCGGCTGAGCCAAATGATGTTGTGTCCTTGGGCGAGGCACTTCACCCTACTTGCCTCGGGGGGAATATCCCTCTACTTACTGTAAGTCGCTCTGGATAAGAGCGTCTGCTAAATGACTACATGTAACTTCTTGTTTTGAGGACAACAAACACTTGGAGTAAATTGTCTTTAATTGTGATGACTTCTTATTTAGACAATCAGTGTAAAGTAAAACAAAATAGATTTGAAGCGAGAGCTTGATTAATTACCTTGGTACTCAAACACCACTCCTTAGAAATACTAATAGTTTCAGCAAGAGGCCAAAGCATTCACAACACAGTCTGTCTTAAAAATGCATGTTCATTGATTGATTGATTGATTGATTGATTAGATTACGTTTAACTGTCCAGCCTGCTTTGGGGTTAGAGTAGAAGCCACCATTACCACATCATCCCACAAGTTCCAGTTTGAGGAAAAGCATCCGTAAGCACTAACACAATCAACAAGCTGGCATCCCTACATTACAGTTTTTCTCAATTGGTTTGGCTCATTTCACGAAACAGAAATGACATTCTCAAAACAACACGTGCAAACCTCCAAACCGCTGGGCACTTGTTCACAACAGATTGGAATTGTTCATTCCTTTAATCAAATTGCAATTGTATTAGCACATCCTTGTAAATGACAAGTGCAATTGCCTACAGTTTGCACACGTTTCAAATGATTTAACACATCTTTGAAATGGTTAGGTATAATTGCCTTCAATTAGGCCAACTATCAATTGAAAATATCTTGCTGGTCTAAACTGACTGTTGTTTCTCAGTCAAGTGGTTGTTCTCTGCAAAACATATTGGCATAATTTCCTTGTGTACATCATCACCTGCACAATAGTTTACTCCACTGTCAAAATCTTTCAGGCACATAATATCATGAAAAACATAATGGTATATACTGTAATATGGATCTCTTGGATCATCTGCTTACAGTCATTGTCAGGTGCAACTAGAACTTTACAAAACAAGGGGACACATCCGATCACCAATCACACAGTAAGTTTAGTTAGCTGACAGGAGCAATGCAGCAGTATAAATGCTTCCATCAAATATATAGAGCTTGTCCCAGGCCAGCTCGGGAGAAACATCACTGTTTGTGCTGCCATTTCAGAGAATGGTGTAGTCACCCACATTCCCAGTCTTGGCCCATACAATACCCAGACACTCCTGGTGTCCTTGGACCGCCTGCACTCCGATCTTATCCCTCTACATGAGAGGGGTTTGGTAGGGCCTCACTTTCTTACATTTGTCGAGGATGAGCAGGAGAGTGAGGACAACAACTAGTGAAACTCCAGCTTTGCTTTACTTTCTTACTGTATGTGTTTCCTTCTTGCCATGAAATGCACCCTCTGCAACTCTGACTAGGAAGGGGTCACATGCCTGAAAAGTACCGTGGTTACTCATACTAGTCCCTTCAGTGTACAATAGGAATCATTTGATGCTGGGATATACAAAACAGACAATAGAGGAGTTGCATTTCATGCCAGGTTTACTGTAATGCAGCCCCTGCTAACTCTGACTAGGAAAGAGTCACTTGCCTGAAACTTACTGTGGTTACTCATACTACTAGTGTAGGTTATACATAATGTTAATTTTGATGTGCTTATTGTATGACAGTATATTGTGCTGTACACATTTCCTGTTACAGTAACCATGATGTATGGCAATTACAGTAACAATTTCCATGCTAGTGTAAGTGCAATATGTGATGTGTCACCTTGTAGGCTACTTTTGAATTACTGTAATCTTTTTTCTGTTTGATACACATTTACATTTTACATGTATTCATTTAGCTTTTATCCAAAGCGACTTCCAAGAGACAGCTTTACAAAAGTGCATAGGTCAATGATCCTAAACAACGAGATAGCCCCCAAAACATTGTGGTTAGCCAAAACATGAAGCATACATTACAGTATTGTTGCTTGCTTTTCTACAGGTACACTCTTGCACTTTTGAGGTTCATGTTGTTTAGTTGTAACTTGTTTGGCTACATGCTCTTTTGGTTCTTCTCTTTGGCACTTACTGTATTTGGGTTTTTCACAATGTATGCTTCATGTTTTGGCTACCCGAAATGTTTGGGGCTTTCGCGTTGTTATGATCAGTGACCTATGCACTCTTGTAAAGCTCTCTTGGAAGTCGCTTTGGATAAAAGCATCTGCTAAATGAATAAATGTAAATGTAGATTGAGACACATTGTAATCTGGAAAGAAAACATCTACTACAGTAACTGTAGCACAGTGCACAATAGGGAATATATCTAAGGTTCACTGCCATACTGACAAAACATCAACATTCTGACCTGCAGTGTTTACACAATGCCAAAGGGACTTTTCATTTTGGGGGCATTGACTATTTGTATGAGAAAAGGATTTAGTTTTGACTGATAAGTTGTCTGTTTTAGGAAATAGATTACCCTTTGCAGGTGTTCTATGGTGTTTTGCTGAACCATCTGGGTTATTTTGGCAAATGTATTTAAAGTTTTGAAAAAATGTTCTCTTTTTTCTCGAGAAATGAGCCAAAGCAATCGAGAAGGAACTATTCATTTTGGGGGCACTGACTATTTATATGAAAAAATGATTTGGTTTTGAAGCATGAGTTAACTGTTTTGGGTGAGATATGACCTTTTGAAGGTGATCTATGTAGTTGTGCTGAACCAAATAGGCTATTTCGCTAAATGCACGTGGAGCTTTGAGAATGTAATTTCTGTTTCAAGAATTGAGCCGAACCAATTGAGAAAAACTGTAACATTTTGTTGATCGTCATCTGTTAGCTCACACCAACAACACATGGTGGATGGAAGTGACAACAGAAGTAGCGATGACATCATGTTTCTAAACTAGAAAGAAAGTGAATGGTCACGTGACAGATGGAATAGCATTGCGCAGGGCGTGTCTCTACTGAGTCTCACCGCTTAGAGAGAAGTCCACACTGGAGGCTCCGAATATTATGCTGTCCTTCTGGTAGATAGACACCTCGCGGTCCGCACGCAAGTCAAACAGACGACACTGACAAAACCAAAGGTAAATCTGTTAGTGATGTGACACCCACTTGATGGGCAGAATAGACAGTTACTTGTATCATATTCTTCTGAGGGTCTGGTTAGGCCACTGGCAAGATACACAGGTGGAGGCAGAGAGGTTCATTAACAAGGGGGGACAAGCAGTGGCAAAAATCTGCTATCAATTTTTTTTGGGGGGACGATTATATGACATTTTCTCAAGAGCAATTCCTGTGGGAGAAACCAAAATTACTGCTGTAACACATAGCCTACATTATAAGAAGTTAAATAGATATTTTTTATATTATTTACATTTCCTTATGTTTACAGCGATTTGTTTGGGGGGGCAAATCATATTTTCCAGGATGGGGGGGTCGTGTCCCCCCTGTCCCCCCCATGATTTCTGCCTATGGACAAGTCAAATTGGCAAAACGCACAAGGTCGATATCGGAATGTGTGCATGTGTGGGTTATTGTTGCCTGGAAGGCCGGCAAGGCGCACGGCTATGCAAAAGTCGCAGCCTAGCATACATGAAGCAGTCACATTATTCAATGGTAGGATAGCCCAGGTGTAATGAATGATCTTTGAACAGTGTCATCATCGAAAGATAACAAAGTCAATAAAGTCAGTGTTATTCTGGGACAAGTTTCAGAGCGGCAACACAGATCAATGAGCTCTGTTGATTAGTCAACAGACAAATATCAGACAGGACACGTCATCACATGCAGATTAAATGAGTTCACTTTGTATTTGATTGCTTGATTAACGATGTCATCATGTGTTAACTCACTGTAGCATCGTCAGAGCCAGAGGCAAAGGCATCGCCACTGGGATAGTACCTGGAGGAAGACGGAAAGGAGGGGAGGAGAAGAAGGGAAAAAACACAGAGGAAAGGGAAATGAAAGAATACTATGACTGAGCTGTATAGCTTGGCCAACATTTGTGGTGGGAAAAAAATGCTTTTCAGTAATAATAACAAACCATGATCTCTTAAATTCTGCATGGCCCATGACCCATCAACTGATAGAGATTTCCCACAGACATGGAATGAGGGAGAAGGAAGAAAAGTCACTGAGGGGAGCGTAACTTACTTGACACTGTTGATGTCAGAATCGTGAGTCTCAAAGGACTGGATGTTCTGGCCAGAGCGCATGTCCCATACATTAGCCTTCTTATCACATCCCTGGAACACAGACGCACACACACACACACACACACACACACACAAGTTAGGGTGAGATACAGAGATGGAGGAGAGGGGGGGTCTACTGGGGGGATTTTTGTGTCACACTCTCACCCCAGAGACGAAGGTGTTTCCTGTTTCGGAGGGAGCTAGATCAAGGGTGAGGACGTCAGCTGTGTGACCATGGAAACTCTGGAGCAGCTGGCCGCTTTCCACGTCCCACAGGGCACATGTACCGTCCCCACTGGCAGTAAGGATCTAACACACACACAAACATATTCATATTAAACAACTGATATGAATGTGTGGATGAGACATCCCATGTTGCACTGGGTCTTCTATGTATTCACAATACTGCCCTCTTGTGGTCAACTGAAGCAGGTACAGGTCATATCAGAACACTACCAAAGGTATTTAGCCTTTTTATCCCATTAGTATTCGTCCACACAGACTTTGATTGTCCATCATTTTGCTTTTGTGGGGCAGTCTGAGATTAAAACTAAATTATTTAACCAAGTGAATCACAGCTGACTGTCGGTACTAAACCAAGGAAATGTAAGACATACACAGTCTCTGCCTCCTTCCTGTATTGACCTTTTAGGACTGTCTGTCTTCCTACACTTCCCCTTCCATCCCATCTGATGTTCCCTTTAGAGTATTAATGGGGCAATGACACACACACGCACACATTGATGCACACACACACACACACACCATAAAAGGCGGTCACAAGGCACTTTCAGTGACACAAACACATAAAGGGCACTTACACATGCATCCCCACAGCTGTGTGCTAACCACTACCCCAGCTCTGGTGCATTAGTGAGCAGGTCTCTGGCCTATGGCTCTTTCCATGTGGTGATTGGTCAATCTCTAGCATTATTAGTTTAACACATAGACACAGAGATTGGCCTGTTCTAATAAAATGGGACAGCATGTGTAAAATGTATGTGAGTGCGTGTGTGTGTGTGTGTTAAATGCTGGGCCCTTAGGTCAGAAAGCTCAGCTCTTTGGTAGATAAAGTCCACTCAGAGTCTATAAATACACGACAATGGATGCCCATCACTTTCTATTCTCCCCTCCGCTCTCACTCTCCTCGCCCTCTCTCCCTCTTCCATCTTGCTTTCAGTCTCACCTCTCTCTCTAGATTAGAACGACTGAATAGGGCCCGGCTGAAATGAATTATTAAAAGAGCCTAATATCTCCAACCATCCTGCAGTCCTCAACTCCTTCTGCACACCAGGGTACTCAAATCCAGCATTGAGTCACCCTGATGGCTAATCCACCATCTAAACGAATCAATACTATTCCACAGAGTAGACAGTTGGTTCTCTTGTAGTTTCAAGTTTTCATGGTCATGGAGGCCCAGATCAAGAGAAAAATAAGAGGAAGATGATCTTAATGTCTGACCTGCATGTCGGAGTTTGTGAAGCTGCATGCGGACAAGTAGTTGGTGTGCATGGCAACCGACTTCTTCTTGGAAGCCAGGTTCTCGTTTTTGTCCAATGACAGAGGGTACACGGAACACTTGTTATCCAATCCACTGGTAGGGTCAGAGGTCATGTAAAACAAAGATATGGGGGGGGGGGGGGAATGGCTCCGTTTATGCTCATTTCTGTCAGTAAAATACGTGTTTTTACACACATGTAACAAGATTTCTCCAGAACTTACCCACAGGCCACAGCACATCCAGAGGGGGCATAAGCGCATGCCATCACCCAGGTACATGGCATGGTCACTGCATGCTCCTGAAACACACAGGAACATCATCAGTACAATCACACACATGTATGACCCAATGTGTACATCCATACACAGACAGATAAGACAGACACACACGCACACACACACACACACACACACACACATTAGTAATCTGACAGGAATGCTCTTAGATGAAACTACTTAAAACACAGGATTAACAAGGCAGTGAAACCAGGCACCCATTAGAGTGCGCACACACACACACACAAACACACAACCAATATTATATTCTGTCCACTCTTTTACACCTTCTCTCCAGAGAGCACTAGATGATAACTAAAGGAGCAGTGACACAACCCAGTGTTTGATGTAGTTTGTTCTTACCTTATTGGTGGTGAAACCATCCCAAACAATCACCTTCCCATCCTGGAGGACAAGGACAAAAAATAATTTAAAAAACAACAACATCTATATAAAATGCAAAACAGCGAGGAACTAAATGTGCCTACTGTTGAATAAAATGTACTTCCTTTGAGTATTGGTTAACGGGACCTTTACAACAGAATGAGGAACAGAGGAGGAGGTTAGACTAAAGGGAGATGGAGTGATGGAGAACTGAGAGGGTGGAGTGTGAAGCATGGGAGTGAAGACGAGCGGAGTGATCAAACAGCTGTCTGACACATCAGCACCATGGACAGCGGAAATAATTAGCAGACCCTCACAACTGCACAGCTGGGGAGGGCTCTTAAAGGGATGAACGCACAGAGATATACAATATAGATACAAACCAAGGCCCGTGTGTGGGTGTGTACACACCTGTGAGGAGCTGACCAGGCGACGTTTGTCTTTGCACCAGTCCATACATAACACCTTGTTTCCATGTCCCTTTAATATGCGACGGGTCTTCATGTTAAATGCACCAAGCACCTCAACCTTCTCAGCCACCTGGTTGACTGACACACACACAGACACACACACTTAAGAATTTACAGTGCAAAGTCAACTAGTAGAGGTTTAAAACTTTACTGAGAGACTGTTTCTTTCAAGATAAAATATCAGACCGATGAGATTACTCTAATTTGGACACAAATTTTCTATTTGACCGGTTATAGCACCGCAGCGAGGACACATGAGGACAGCGTACCTCCCGTAGCCTCCACTACTCGCGCATCCATCCTTGTTTACTATCACAAATGATCATAGTTTGCTTAAGTAGTTCAGCTAATAGTCCCATGGACATGTTAATGATTCCACGTAGTTTGGGTACAAACCGTACAAAACAATCTAATTGTCCCGTTATCTTATAAATGTATGAATCATTTCGTAATCCAAGAAGAAATGTGAAAAGCCATATCAATGCTCACAATTGTCTTACAATAAACCTCAAGCAAACTATAAGGGCAAAACATTTAAACATTATTTAAGTCTCTAAAATTAACATTCCTTTCTATACTTTCCAGACCCTGGTGGTTCCGTTGGCTCACAGCATTATTATAATCATAATACAGTACCGCGAGGCCCCTCTCCAATCCCCAACACTCACGCTCCACATCATGCAGCTTTGCCCGCTCCTCCTCGAGCTTCTTCTTCAGGGCATCGCTCTCAGTCTTCAGCGATACCAAGCTCTCGCCCGACTGAAGTCCCTGACACGCCATCTTTAGAGGAAGAAGAAGGGAACGGGAAAAGGGGCGGTGGGTCTCAGATGTTAGTCGCGCGCTACGCCTGCTGCCCGGGCTATCTGCCTTGCTACAGCTGATGCTGCTCCTGTGACGTCACGGAGAAGCTGCTGACCCCCATCGTAAACATGAAAATCGGTTTCGTAGGTTTCAGTTACAATGTTATAATAGGAAGTTGAGAGTGCTTGTTAGCTGAGAGATGAAAATATTTTGCCTGTCAGTGATGAGTCGCCTGCTTCTTCCGAGAAGGACAGGTCTGAAGAGGTTTCTGGGTTGTGCTGGCATGTGACTTCCATTATCTTTGTCTAAAAAATACCTTTGTGTGTGTGTGATAGAGAGAGAGACAGAGAGTGAGAGAGAGAGAGAGAGAGAGAGAGAGAGAGAGAGAGAGAGAGAGAGAGAGTGTCTGTGTTTGCATGTGTGTGCTGTCAAGGACATCTCTTGGGACACCTCTCACTGGTGATATGTGGCATGTCTCCTGTCTGCATGTGCATGTATCTAGAGGGGCTCAGTGCTTTATCAGACAAGGGAGAGAGAAGGCCTGTATTCCACCTCATGTCATTCTCATTCATTTTGATATAAACACTTAGGCATTGGGGTTCTAAGGGTAAATTCCTCTGTAGCATGTAGTGTGTATTGGGTAGGGTGTGAGGTCAAAGGTCATACCGTCTCCACACATAGTGAGCAGTAGTTAATGGGGTCCGTCTTGATGTAGAGGTTCATGAGAGGTTTGTTTTCGGTGCAGTTTTCGCAGGGCCCAAAGGTGATGGCCAGGAAGGTCTGGTCACACATGACTGCAGCAGGTCGAGCACACAATCTGAGGGACACGTGGAACCAAACACAGATGAATGTCATCAGCCATCTCGCTGGAGCGCTAGGGTGTGTGTCGACTCTACCTCGCGGCTGGTTGAAGGAGGTTCTACTGATGTAATTGACAGTTGGAGTTTGGAACTCGTTGGTGATGCTCTGGAACAGGCCTATAGGTTGTAATATGTAAGCAATAGGCTGTGTGTGTATGTGTGTGGATGGACAGCTGTATAGGGGATAAGTAGTAGGTAATCTCCCTACTGCCTGATCCTTCTCAACGCAGAGGAGAGCAGTAGGACTATTCTGGGAGCCACTGATGCACACTTACTGGACGAGAAACACTTTACATACACTGTATAGATATGCCATACTGATACAGGTTAACTGTCTCTCTAGTACAGATGTGTATTCATCGTATACCTTGGGAACAATAATCCATATTGGGAGGGAAACATTACACATTAAGTGATTATAACTGACTATTATTTAAGAAGATAGCACTAGTATAGCAATGTTATACTCTTATGAAGATACATTGCCATCAGACCTACAGTATGTTGTCTTACAATCTGCAGTAAAAACCTGGTATATACATTTACATTTAGTCATTTAGCAGACGCTCTTATCCAGAGCGACTTACAGTAAGTACAGGGACATTCCCCCTGAGGCAAGGACGGTGAAGTGCCTTGCCCAAGGACACAACGTCATTTGGCACGGCCGGAACCAGCGACCTTCTGATTACTAGCCCGATTCCCTAACCGCTCAGCCATCTGACTCTTATGACTATAGACTCTTATAAATATAGTTTTTTTCTACTTTTTATATTTTGAAAATCAGGATAAGTCACAAATACGTTTGTCACAGACAGTGTTTTGCCATCTGAAGGTACTCAAGTTCTTAGATATAGACATTTTAGCCTTCTCTAGTTCACATCTCCCTCATGATAAGCAAAGTGCTCTCACATTGCAGCAGAATGTGAGAGTGTAAATCCAAGAGCATCATTAGCCATTAGCTAAAGTACAGTCTCTAGCTAAAAATAGCTCTTCAATTAGATTTACTAGAGTTTGTGTGCTTTACGTTATGTATTTGAACAATAAGATAAACTCCTAAGCTGCTACATTTAACACCACATTACAAATACATTTTGATCAACCATTGCTACATTGTGAAACTACTCAAAAGGGCCTGCTTTTGCAGTCATCTTATAACAGTAAAACATAACTACAAATAAAAACAGATCATAATAGTCCTTACCTAGGGAGAGAAGTTCTTTATGTAGGTGTTCTGTCCACCGGGACTGAGTAGTGTGTCAGCCGGTGAACAGGATTGGAACTGAGACGCTTGGTAAGCTCCTTACAGAAGCATTAGAGTTCTGACACTGTTGCAGTATTACCTGCAGGCCACTGTATTACCTGGGGAGGATACTGGTACCTCACCAAAATAGTAATCAGCCCCAGGAAAGGCCAGACACACAGAAATAGATGTAATATACTCACCTTCATGAATTGCGATATTACAAATGAGATGGATAACTAGTTGTGACTCAATAAATTAGTATTTTTCAAGAATAACAGTTAACATTAAGACTAACATCATAATGATAGTGTATTGACAGGAGGAACTTGTGAGCCAATTAAGTCAATAGATCCAAGAAGGAGAATAGGAAGCCTGTATTGGTTCTATCCTAACTAAATATACAACAGACATAACTGTATATCAGACATTATACACAACTGTATACAACTGTAGTGTTTTAATCACCCTGCTTTCTCCAGGTCAGACAGATTACCTCAACTCAGAACAGGGAGGAAGGACTCAGATAAGCACCCAAGTGAGCTTACTTCACTATCAGTCTCTCCTCTGGGTCTAACTACTGTGCACCTTCACCACCAGTCTCTCCTCTGGGTCTGACTACTGTGCACCTTCACCACCAGTCTCTCCTTTGGGTCTGACTACTGTGCACCTTCACTACCAGTCTCTCCTCTGGGTCTGACTACTGTGCACCTTCACTACCAGTCTCTCCTCTGGGTCTGACTACTGTGCACCTTCACTACCAGTCTCATCACAAGTCTTTATCTGCTGGGCCATCCAAGAGACCTCTGGATGTGTGTGTAGAATGTGCGCGTCTCCAAAACTCCAGTATGATTATTCACACTACATGCAAGGCAGGTGTAAATGCATGTCATCACTACAGTATCCAAGCAACATAAGTTGTTTGAGTTTGAAAAGGGGTGTGTGTAGATTCATATAAAGGATTGTATTTTTTTTATTTTTACTTTTTATTAGTTTAAATTGATATACAGTAAAAAAAGAAAAAAAATGTATACAGTAATATACCCATAAGTTTCTCACTTCCCCTGCATAAAATATCATTATTTCATCAGTTCAACTCGTGCCAGATAATAGTATCTATAAGATACACTAGATTGTAATTTGCTCATACAATACTTGATGACAAAGAAATGAGAATAGTACCTTTGTAACATTAAAAACTCTATCAGCAATTTTTGGTGGACACACAAAAGTTCAACACATAAAAATGACATATATTGTACTGTACAAGTTGCATTGCAATTTGCCCATATTTTACAAGATTTTCAAATCCAGGTTTTTTTTTTTTCTCATTAAGTTTGAACCACAAATGCCATAATACAATGACACTTACATAAAATAAAATAAAGAAATCTGATGACATTCTGCGTTAAGTCTTGCAGACTGCCCATCAGCAGGAAGTCCCTTTCAAAACTGCTGCAACTGACAATGCACTTAAAATTGCTGAAGTTCTTTACAAGGCAACACCTTATTGTTCATAATAAATACTATGCCCTCTCTATTCAGTGATATTGTACCTGTTGATAGCTATTTATATATACTCATTAACATACAAACTTGTAAAAAACATTTGTAAAAGTCACCCCCCCCCCACCCCTCATTTACATATCTTAAAAATAGAATCATGTTTTATGATTTGCGCGCGTCTGGTGGGACAAACAAAAACGTAACACAGTCTGCATGCATCGGTGTCCATGGAAACACAGGCGTGACTTCTTCCAGTTGAGGTGTGCGTACTTAGCACCTCTGTGGCCCTCCACCGTGGGGACAAACACTGGCCGTTTGGGGTGGATCCAGGTCACCTACAGCATCAGCCTCATGGACTGACGGGACTCCCTGAGTCCACCCCCGGGGTCTTGAGAGTCGTCCTGTTGTAGGGTCAGTTTGTCCGGTGTGTAATCATTTCTCTTCAGATCTAACCACAGGAGAAATGGAGGAGAGGTGGTTTGCGTGTATATATACAACCAGTTAGGGTTAGGCCTGGTGGATTGTTGGAGCCAGTCAAGAGGGGAAGGAAAACACTGGGAACACTTACCTGGAAGTTTGAGTTTCCGGCAGCAGGAATTGCAGTGGTGCTTTGCTCGAAAATTTCGAATCGCGTCATCCCCTAGATTGGCAGGTCCAAATATCATATCATAGGATCTGTCGGGGACAGAAGCCAACATTACTTTAAATGACGCCCAAAGAGGTACAGAACGGACAGATGATTTCCTTTCATACAGTATACAGTAGCATGAAGCTTTCAGTTGTAAGAAAAAAGACACTCACCCTTTCTCGCCACTCTTTATAACAGACGGATCAGTCAAAATCTCCCCGACTCCTACGGATACACAGCAAGCCACTCACAAGTCAAGTCTGCAGGTTATCACTGAATGTATTCCTGTATAACTGGTAGCTCCAGGTATGGGGGGAGGGGGCGGGGTCTGAATGAGTGCTTACCTTGCAGGTCCAGCACTAGCAGTTCTCCTCTTGTGTACTCATAGGTCCAGTGGCTGAAGGCCAGCATGGTCTCCTCCAGCAGGTTGGTAGGGACGATCTCATCTCCATTGTTGTTGTTGAACTTCCGGAACTCTCCTGTGATGCATTCCTCTATAGCGAACCACTGGCCAGCAGAGTGACAGTACAGCAGGAAAACTTCCAGAAACCTGTAAGAGTGGTGAAAGTGTTTATAGGTGCAGATGTGACTTCTCACATAGGCCCATGGTGTACAATGTACTACGGACACAAAACCTGAATTGGATGTTTAACATATAGGCCTATTATTTAAAAGAACACAGCATGAAAGTGGCCAATATTACATTTACATTACATTATTATTATGCATTTAGCAGACACTCTTATCCACAACGACTTACAGTAAGTACAGGGACATTCCCCCGAGGCCAGTAGGGTGAGGTGACTTGCCCAAGGACGCAACGTCATTTTTGCATGGCCGGGAATCGAACCAACAACCTTCTGATTACTAGCCCGATTCCCTAACCGCTCAGCCACCTGACTCCCTACATTAACACCTTCTTGCGTTTTACTTGTATTAGTAGCTCAAGAAAGCAGCATGCAGTTCAGTTTAGGTTTGTGTGTGTGTGTACCTGGGGGAATATGGGATTGTCTTTGGCCTCATTTGGTTAAAGGCAAACGTCAGCTTCTGAGCTGCTCTCTGCTGCTGGATTTCCTGGGAAGAGATAAGGAAGATCAAACGTGATGTTTCCATTTCACTATCAAACGATGGTGACGCTGCCATTTCCATTCACAAGCCTGTTTCCCCAGTCAAGAGATCAGACGTCCGAGACGAACAACGACCGAGGAACCTCCCAGCACTTCCATTTCCTGTACAACACAAGTGTGTGTGTGTGTGCGTGCGCGTATGTGTGTGTTTTTTTACCCTGAGACATAGGTGCAGCACGGTGTCCTCCTTGTAAATGCTCTGCCAGGTTTGGATGACCTCCGGCAGGAAGGACTTGACGATGTACAGGTGTCCTGGCTTCAGCATGTCGTACTCTGACCAGGTACAGAGCACCTTGAGGGCCCGTCGCAGTCCACCGCCCATCTCCTCCTTGCTCAGGAACTCGATCTTGGCACAGAGACCCCGCTGAGCCCAAGAGGACATGCTGTTGTTGATGGTGTTGGGAGAACTCTCTTCCAGGCGGTACACTGTCACAGGCTCACCTGCAGGGGCAGCACAGCAGGGGGTGAACTGATAACCCTAACCCTGGACTGAAAGATACTTGCCCCGAGAGTTGCTTCTCTGGCTTTTATGCAACAGACAGCTATCAGCCTAGTGCCAGCTATCATCTCTCCTTCTAATTCAGAGATTATACCAACCCATGAAAATAACAAATTATGTAATATTGTAGTAGTTCATTGTTTTGCTGGTATAGACCGTTCCTTGGTAAAAATCACTAAAAATACTATTGGACTAACAGTATACTGACAGTTCAGATGTACCAGCAGTTGCCAGGTGTAATACTGTGTCTCACCTCTAGGGGGAACCGGGGTGAAAGGAATGCTCTGGGACAGCCTCATCAGGTTATTACGCTCTACAGCTGCAGGG
The DNA here is from genome assembly GCF_021917145.1 of Hypomesus transpacificus. Classification (NCBI taxonomy): domain Eukaryota; kingdom Metazoa; phylum Chordata; class Actinopteri; order Osmeriformes; family Osmeridae; genus Hypomesus; species Hypomesus transpacificus. The sequence continues at coordinate 2,054,006 of NC_061078.1, read as the reverse complement.
GGGGGGGGGGTGATTAACATCCTCAAACACTATAGTAAAGTCACATCACACACCAACGGAGGTAACGCAACTACCTACACAACTAGTCGTACGATTTCAGTGTACTCCATGTGTAATCTACAAACACCCAAAACCTACCTGAATACTGGTAGCTTTCCATTGGCTTGAAGGGGGATCCAATGGCTGTGTGGTAAACAAACAACAGGAAGTCAATCATTTCTTCCTCTGTGATACTTCGCAGAAACGGTTAACGGTTGAATGCATTCGTTAAAAAAAAAAAAAAACATCACAGAATGTAAGTCCCGCCCTGCAGATGCAGGTGGAAGCTTCCTTCTGGCTGTGGAGGTGGGACTCACAGTCTTTCCGTGGTCCGAGGTGAGCATGTCTGGATGTGTAGAGACACGCAGCAGCTGCAACCAAGTGAGAACACCAGGGCATGAACACACTATCAACAGAGCCCTGAGGGACACACAACGTGCAGGAAATGTCTCAAAAGCTCCTACCATTCAGAGTGTCTTCCCCTGGGGCCCTGCTAAACACACAAGAGAAGAGACGAGTTAACTTGGTATTGTTATGAACCTTTTGGGTGTTACCAAAGACCTGAGGACATATCCTGCCTCCCACTTCAGGTTCCTCAAATACAGGCACACACAGAAAACAAAAGGTCCATTTAGAAGCCAAGCTGTCACCATGGTGATGCTAAGCCAGGTTTGGCACAGTGTACCACAGCGCGGGGGGGGGGGGGGGAAGACTTTGATACAGGATAAAGAGAGGGGAGGGGGGCGTGGGGAAACGAAGGGCAGGGAGGGTAAGGAGTTAGTGTAGGTTGAGAATGTGAAACCTGGACAAACGCCAGGCATTAGGATCCTATTACACCCAACCAGTTTTTGCTACAGAAAGTTTGACGTGAATGTGTGTGGTGTAGGTGATGAGAGAGAACAAGTCGGTGAGGTGATCTGAGAAATGGGCAGGAATGTAACATTGCCACACAAATGATATGGCAACGGCATGACACGTGAGCGTGTCTTCATGCCTCAACATCGTGAGAAAGACACTTACAGACTGCTGGCTTGTGCTGACTTGACCTGCACTCTTTCCTGGAAAGACAAGGAAACAGATGAGTTAACAACAAAGGCAGGTGTACTCCGTAGTCTAAGATGATTGACTTTCCTACTATGACTAATATTTACGTTGGACATTAATTTGTTAGTTAAGCAGATGATTTATGCAAAGCGACATACAAATACTGCTTACACCAAGCACAGATATTCAAGGACCAGTAGTGCAAAGTTCCAACAGTATTTCAGACGTTACTGCCAGTAACGACCTGTGTTCTTTTTGATCAGATAGTGCCACAATAACATCACGGCATATTACCCAGTCCTGACGATAGGGCAGTGGGACAAGACTAAACACGCGAGGGGAGGGAGGGACGGACAACAGCCTCTCACCAGCAGCAGCGCAGCCCTGTGGTCCTCGTGGATCCTGATGTCCTCGGCCGATACTCTGTTCCTCTCTCTCTTAGTCAGAGCTGCTGAGAGAAGCAAGCCAGGGACTACACTCACTATCTTACAGTTCATTTCAAAGGTTTGTTTTGTATTTATTTATATATATATATATATTTGAATATTTATTTATATTTATATTATATATATTATATTATATTATATATTATATTAATTAATTAATTATATTATATATTATTATATATATTATATTATATATATATATATTTATATATATTTATATATTTATTTATATATATATATATATATATATATATGTGGAGTCTGGCATTTGAAGTCAAATACGGTTTCCCTAGTAACACCGTAACTGTGCCAGACTCAGCCAGAAGGTGCACAGGACTGACATGGAGGATGTCACTGAGAACCAGTTCTAGTCTTTTATCAGTAACGGCCCCCTCTGATAAATCCAGGACTGGTGGACGCAGAAGAGGAGGGCTCGCTGGTGTGTTTGGTGTGTCTAGGAGTCTTACAGGCTTCTGAATGGAGCAAGGCCGGGCTCCTGTCGAACTCGGTGAAGCCGGCATAGGAGTTGACTGTCCTCATGGGACCGTGACCTTCCAGCTGTGACTGAGGGGACACACAGACGAGACACTGAGAAGCAGCCAACGTTTTTTACATTCTAGAAGTTTAATGTCACCTCCCAAGGGTTGGTCAAAGGACCATCCGCCCAGGCCAGATTGAAACAGCAGTGTTGAGGGCAGATAACCATGAATCTCAGACCCTCTACATCAGAGCTGCAAAAAACCCTCTTCCTGGACAACCACAATCCTGCGCGTTTTCTAATAATAATAAGCCGGATCTTAAGCCATTTCAGGTTAGTGAAAACGTACAGGATGATGGCTTTCCAGGAACATGATTGGTCAACCTTGCTGTTTCCACCAAGAGTTGGGAGATGAGTCTGAAACAGCAGGCATGGGCAGGTCTATTATAGAACAGAGCCATGGTGGAGGTCTGGTTTGCCCTGGAGGGGTTTTATGCAAATGCCAGAAACACGCAGAGAGACGGCCTTTGTTTCCTGTCCTTTCATTTTAAAAACAGGAATACAACAACAGCCAGCCAACTTTCCAATAAAGAACCATCTATATGGTGTGAACAACTGCATCAGTCTTTAGATGAGGGTGAAGGGAAACGCACACACAGACACACACCTGTTCTCTGATGAGCGTGGCTGGGCTGAGCTGTCGGCTAGGAGACGGTGTCTCTTTGGGGAAAGAGCACTGCAGCTCCAGGTTGTCTTTATGACCTACGTGACAAAGGAGCAAAATGAGTCAATCCCAGACAGGGTCAGGGGTTGGCTGGCTTTAATAGCCACCACAACCTCACTAATACCAGGATCCAGTCAACATCCTTTCATGAGACAATTTAGAAACAATCAAAAAAACAGTGTGGCACCACAGTCAACCAGGTGGCCTGACTCGGGCCTGTTACTGATGAAGACAGAAAAACACCTCCACCTTTCACCTCCGACTAACAAATCCTGAGCCCAACAAAGTGATGGTGTTAACACCCTGTCAATCATTCGGACAGTCATACATTGTCTTGATGCAAAAAAGTTGTAACCATAGAAGAAGAAAACTTTCTGACATATCAGGTAGAATTGGAGTATGCTTTACAATTATTTTTTCAATAAATAAAACTAAATGGTAAAGGTGGTACATTAGAACAAGCAGTCAGTATAAGACAGTTAAAATTGTTAATTGAACTCCCAACACAGTCCTAAAAAAAATAATATATATATTAGTTTCTAACCAAAGAGAGGGGGAGAGAACTCCATTAGTCATTTCGGATGTCTTCACAAAGAGAGAGAGAGCGAGAGAGATGGAAAGATGCCCAAGCACCCTGCAGCCACAATCCCTGTTCCTAGACTCAGACTGACTCAAACCTCTGGGACTGCTTGGATTTGTGGTTGTGTTCCATCTGTACAGCGGGCCTCCATGCCAGCTCTGCCCCAACGAGGAAGCCCTTCGAGGGGCCACAGGTCCCGACACACTCCCCTCACTGCTCCTCCGGTGGTGGGGTCTCCTGGGCACCACAGCAGGGGCCAGGGCACAGCCAGGTAGGGGGCTGTTTCTATGCCCGTCGTCCGGCTGTGTAGGGGCCGGCTTACATGCCGCCTGAGAGCCCAACGCACTTGTGTTCTGCCGCGCTCGATGGGATCGACCTTCGTCGTCGCAAAACGCTTCGTTCACGTAACCCTCCCTGCCACCCGTCAAACACCTCTCTACCCTGTCGCCTATTCTAACCCTCTTTGAAGGAGCGGGCAAGCAAATAGGGGCAGCTGCAGCAGTAGACAGAATGACAACAGTAGGATAAACACATGCCGGGCACTCCTCCTCCTCCTCCTCCTGCCGCTTCTTATCATCTCCGTGCTCACACTTACCCACAAACGCCCCAAACTCTACAGTGACACTATCTGGCTGGATGGGGTCGGCATGGGCCCCTCCCCCCAGGGTGAGTTCAGGGTGGCTGGAGCCGCTTGGCTGAGACGGGGTGCTGACGTAGAAGTGGGCGTCGGGCGATGGCACGCTAGGCAGGCTGGAGGGGGAGTCGGAGAGGCCAGGCTCCTGCGGACGGGTGAGCTGCCTCTGGGTGAAGGAGCGGCCCCTGTGACGTAGGCCTGGCGGGGACGTGGTCACGGCACTGAGGGTGAAGGCACTGGCACTGGGGCTGCCCGAGGAGCCAGCCTCTGCAGCCAGGTGGCCCAGCCCAGTCAGACCCATCCTCTCTGGGCTCAGAGCTGGGCTAGGGGAAGGGTCCAGCGCCGGTCCAGGCCCTGCCCTCCGGCCGAGACCCAACCCATCGAATCCATCCACGCCACTCCCGAAGAGAGAGTCAGCCATGTTGGCAGGCGGCTGGGCGAAGGAGGAGCTGAAGTAGGCGCCGACGCTGCGCTTGCCCAGGACGGATGACTTGGAGAGGGGGCCAGCGTCACCCTGCGTGGGGCCCAGGCTCGGGCCCACGTTCTTGGAGAGGCTGAGCTCGCGGGTGATCTGGTTGTGGACCTTGCTGGCCTCGGAGGCCCGCTGGGCAGTCAAGGCCTTCAGGGTGTCCACCGTCAGGGCCGAGAGGTCCTGCAGGTGGCCAATCTGAGAGTCCAGAGTGTGCAAAGAGCGCTTGATAAAGTTAACCCTGTTCCCGACCTCTTTCAACTGGACGCACATGGTCTCAACCCTGTCAGAAGAGAGACAAGCACGTTAGTTTACAAAACGACAGTGCGGCACAATCAGGAAGGCGGCTGGCGTCTGGTCACGAGACAGCGAGCCCACCTGTCTGAGGTAATTCGAATCCGCTCCTCACTCCCAGAGTGAAACTGATCATCCTTCTCGTGGAAGTACGTCTCGACACACTGCTCCTCAAAGTCGTGGAGCTTCTTCTGGTCCTCCTCAGTCAAAAACAACTCTGAAAAGAAGGAGTACCCGATTAGCTGAATGGGGTCGATTCTAGTCGATTCCAGAGGGATCTTTTCAGGCCCGAGAAACAGAGGGGATTTCTTGCTGTCTCATACTTGGTCCATGTGTGCGGTTCTCCCTCTTCCTCCTGCACATGCAGGAGAAGAGAGTCACCAGGTGGCTGAGGAAGATGAGGGGGGGCGGGAGGACTGGCTTCTCATGGTAAGCCATGATGAAGTGGTAGCGTTGATATTTCCACACCAGGCTTGAGATGGACATTACTTGCAGATACACATTACTGGGGGGGGGACAAAGAGAAATACCCCATATCAATGTGCTGTCACACAAGACCGTGTAGAGCTGTGCACATTATCTGTACATGACTTTGAATAAAATTGTCCGCTGAAGGAATATTTCTTTAAAAGTATTGTATTTTTGTATATCTGAAAATAGGCTAATTAGACTAAGGGTGCAAAGGTGGTCGTACTTGAAGAAGGCGATGAGAAGGTTGACCATGAGTATATACTGTACAAAGAGGTAGACTGCTTGTAGGAGGGGTGTTAACCACACTCCGGCTGCACACAGGGGCTTCATCTGGTTCTCAGAGCTATTGGAACACACTGCGGAGAAAAGGTTCCACAATGAGACACACACACACACCGCACTAATGTGCCCCAACACCACCACGAGACAAACATCCTGACTGTGGTCTGTCACAAACCGTAAAAATATGACACTGATACTGACTGTTCTTCCGTTTTTTATTCTTATAATTAAAAACTTAATTGAGCACAGTTTGAACAGGTTTTTGACTCTGGTGGCGTCTGCTACACAATATGAATTAGAAAACGAGTGAAGGACATGTAGCCAGCTCTGATCCTGGTCAGGGCAAGGGCAGGCTGTTTGGTTCCACTCCAGCATCAACACACCTACTAACAGGCCGCTAAGCCCAGAACCAGGTGAGTTACAGCACTGGGGGGAAACAAAATGCCTGCAACAAGGCCTTTAGCCCCACAGGTCCAGAGCTGATCAACCCTGGTGCTAATTGTGAGTTGTGTGAGTGCGTGTGTGCGTGTAGACGGGGGGGGGGGTGAGGGGGCGCGATGATTAGGCCAACGTGGGTTTTGATTTCCAGTGCTTTTCCGGTGACAAAATCAGCCTCCATGCTGGTGGTGAGAAGCTGTAGGAAAACTGTCCTTACCATCATAGTCTTCCTTACCATCGATTTCGTACGCGTACACCTCCCCGTACATCATCCAGTAGGGCTGAAACACCACGTCTTTGGCCAGGCTCCAGCTGGGCTCCTCGTTGGGGTAGAGGATGGCCTTCCTGGGCACGCCGTAGCTCAGCAGGACCACAGCCATGATCACCACGATGTAGAACATGTTGGCCACCTGGAACGTGCGACACACGCAACCGCTTTATACAACGTCAACTCCTCTGAGTATCTCAAAGTGTGCTGAAGCATTGTACTATATACTGTATTTTGGATATTCTGTACCCAAAGTCTAATTTTGATCCATTTTCCTGTGGCACCAATTTTTGACTTTGGGTATAGTACTTAATGGTCTGTTCATGACGGTTTAAGCATTGCCCAAATTATAGTTAACCTCTTCAGGTAAAAGGTTTCTCTGCGATAATCATTTTAAAAACTTTTTTTTTTTTAATTGAAAGTGTTTTTTCTTTATCATCATTTAAGGCCACTGCCAAGTGCTTAAGAGACCACTCACCATTTTCCCTATCATCATCACGTAGGGTCCTGCTTGCTGGTTGACCGCCAAAATATCCAACAGCCGCACGTACCAGAAGATGATGTTGAGGCAGTAGACGATCCTGCCTGGGATGAACACGTCGTCTCCTCCCAGCCTCAGCCCAAAGCCCACGAAGAAGGTGACGATAGCCAAAAAGTCAGAGAGGTTAAAACAATCACCAAACCACACTTTGATCTTCTGACTGATCTTCCCTGCTTCGGACATGAACATCTGGGAAGAAAAACAACAAAACAAAACCCAGAGAACAGTGAGTGGTGAGGAGAGCCTTGGGAGATGAATGTGACAGGACATCCTTTCGGGGAAGGGACTGGCATTCGTGACATGATAAACATGGCTCCCTTACGGAAGCGGGTCAAGGCCCGAACGCAGACAGATTGGTAGAGCAGTACTAGTACCTCTCGGATCTTCTCGATGGCGGAGGTGAAGATGTAGAGGATGACGACCCATTCCTGAGGTGAGGGCCACTCTGGCATCTTCACCAGGACCACGTAGGAGTAGATCATGAGGAAACCCAGGTACGCCATCTGACCAGGAACAGCACAACCCAGCACAGTCAGACACAAGCTTGCATACAGAACAGTTAGTTCTGTTAACCGGTCATTTCAAAAACGGTCCACCCCTCACCTCCTCACTCTCTAAGCTGGGGAAACATTGCTACGACTTGTCGCGGCACATTTGGAAGCACACAGCATACTACAAGGCATGACGTGGGGCTCCCCTTCTCCGGGGTATTTTTAGGAGAGGTCAACAGCGCCTCCTCCTCAGAGACTGGACGTTCTGACATCCTGAGTCCCGGAGCAAATAGGCCTCTGGCTCTGTCCAGCCTGAGAGCGGAGCGCTGGGTTCTCAGAGGAAGAGGGGTTGGGGGGGGTGGGGTGACTTACAGATGCACCCGTCACCCAGCTCCAGTGCTCCCTCTCCTTCTGCCTGACTGAGCCAACTGGCCCTTGGTGAAAAAGGACCTACTTTACTGAAAGAACCCCATGTAAGTATATCTTTAAAAAATCTCTGTGTTTGAGAGTGTGTTTATTGATTATTGGCATGTTGCTGTCGCACGTCAGCAGGTGTCTTGATCAGGACCCAAGGACGTGCAGTTGTTGTGCGGACGAGCCGTTTGTGAAAAATCGACAGGTCTAAAAGTTTACAAGCGCTGCGTCACGGGTACTTCATGTAAAGACTCTGCTACCAAACACATCTCTTTTATGAGAATGGGCGCACACACTTCAATTAAGTTGGAATCAACTAACCAACGTTCCTCTCCAACTGCATCATGGGCATTGCACCTGTCCTCGTGCAATCTGAAGCTGTGAGTTAACCAGCTAGCAGGAATGTCAATGAGCCAGGTGAGAAACAAACACTGACTCAACACATCAATCCAATCTGTCCATCTGAGTTCAGATCCATGCAAGCGTTAGGGCTTGACACATTAACTGCTGGAAACTAACATAATGAAAACACCACCCTCCCGATCGTTACTCATTCTAAGTGTTTCCCTGGGGGCCTGGGTGATGACTGGGCTGAGACTGAGGCCCCATCAGGGCTGAGATCAGGGCTGAGGCAGGAAAAGCAGGTATGGTAACAGGGCTGATAAGCAGTGGAGCAGAGGTAATTATATGGTCCAGCATTTCACTGATGGTATCAGCTCCTACTAAGTTGGACCAGGCCAAGGACTAACCACACAATTCCCTCCTAGGAGATGCAAATGAGGCCCGGGGCCCTGGAAACCAACCTGAGGGCAAACGTGGTTCGTTTTGGGGCAGTGGCTCACAAGGGTTAGAGCAGGGGTGGGCAAACTCGCGGGACACAATTGGTTCAAAAAAATTGACAGAGGGGCGAGGCCAAGAGCAGATGGATGTTTGTGTGAACTAATGTAAAATGACATGTAAAAGCCATTACATAAAAGGTTTTTGGTTACAGGTAGCAAAGCATGAAAATGCAAGGCTTATTGTGCGAATTATTTTCCAAGTGCATTTTTCTTCATAACAGTAGAGAAACTCACATTCAATTTTTGTGGGAACAGTGTGGTTGGTCTCCCTTTTTTGCCAGTGCATCAAAGTCTGGAGTTAGTTTTGTTGTGGCAATTCTCAGGATAGATCTGAGGTGTTGGTCAGTTAACTTGGATCTGTGACGGGCTTTGTTGATGTTCATGACGCTGAACGTCTGCTCACATACGTAGGTCGAGCCAAACAACGGCAGCATCTTTTGTGCCATCCTTCGGAGGTTTGGAAACGTGGTTTCGTTAAGTGAAGCATAAAAGTTATTCCGTTTAAGAGAGCTGAACTTCTCTTTTAGGACAGAGTCAGACTGAAGATCAGTCTGTAAATTAGCCACCAACCCCCTGAGCAGTAGCAGCCCATTCTTGGGTTGCTAGGTTGTCTGCTTGCTAGCGTATTTAGCATGCTTCGTGGCAAAGTGACAGCTGATATTGTATTCTTTGAAAGCTGCAACAGTTTCTTGGCTTTTACTATAATTTGGACGTGTTTGGCGGGCCGGATTAAAAAGCCTAACGGGCCAGATGCCTGGGTTAGAGCGTATGCCATGAGCAGGAACCTGCGTTCCAATCCGGCTCAGGCCATTACCTGCACGTCTTCCCTTCTCTCTCCCTGCTTTCCTGTCTCACTGCAACTGTCCTATCGACAAATAAAGCTGACACAAAAAAGGCAAACACACACACAAAAGAAAACGTTTGTGTGTGTATATATCTTTTATATTGTTTTCAGAGGGAGGGATTCATACCGTGTTGAACCAGAACTTGACGATGGGCGCGTGGTAGAAGGCGTAGAACTTCCGGGTGAGGGGTAGTCTCCTGGAGCGGACGTGAGTCTCCGCCTCGGTCTTCACCTCCACATTGTCGTCCCCTCTCGCCTCCTTGAACACGTCCTGTCAGCAGAGAGTTCAGGACAGACGTGAGCGGGCAGCACAGCGCTCGGCCACGCGGGGGGTACAACCGCACAAACAGATCAGGGTCAGATGGCTGAGCGGTTAGGGAGTCGGGCTGTTAATCAGAAGGTTGCCGGTTCGATGCCCGGATGTGCAAAATGAAGTTGTGTCCTTGGGCAAGGCACTTCACCCTACTTGCCTCGGGGATAATGTCCCTGTACTTACTGTAAGTCGCTCTGGATAAGAGCGTCTGCTAAATGACTAAATGTAAACAGAAATGGGCAAAAGTGTTTGGGGCGTGTTCAGACCATCTGGATGTCGTCAGACGTGTGCTGGAAGTTGTGCTCGCTGTCCTCCATCTGGTGAGCGTCCTGGCTCTGGGGGATGTGGGACATCTCAGCCTTGGACTTGTACTCCAGCAGCAGGATGGCAGGAGGAACCAGGATGCTCAGGATCACCTGGAGAACACACACACGCGCGCGTGCGCGTTACAAAACGGAGAGCTCGGGGTGAGCTCGCACCCAACTGTAGCAGTGTCCGTGTGACATGACCGGTGAGGTGGGTCACCTTGTACCAGGAGTTTTTGCGCATGTTGAGGCGTCCCATCCACATGTCAGACAGCAGCATCTGCGTGCAGGTGTGGGCGATGAAGGGGCGCAGGCGCGACGACACGGCCAGCTTCAGACAGGTGGAGTTGCTCCAGTTCTTCAGCTCGTAGGTCAGCAGCTTCATGGCCATGGTCTCGTCCTGCCTGAACGACTGCTCCAGGAGGTCCACGGCCAGGGTTCCAAACTCACTGCAAACATCATCATCATACTCGTCATCATCACCATCACAAAAACAGGCAACTCTCCAGCACTGATCCTGAGTTTTAAGCAGGCTTGCTCCTCTTCAGGGCATGAGGGACGTGTGCATGTCTCACTTGGAGTAGTCCTGGAGTTCCTCCGACGTGTCGTCCACCACGTCGCTCTTCTTGGCCTCGTAGCTCATGGAGCGGCAGAGCTTGCAGGCCACTAGGGCTTTGGCCATGTTCTCCTCGCCATGCTGCCAGAAGAACAGGGACATCTTCTGCCTCTTCATCAGCACGGCCCACACCAGCAGCTCGTTGAAAGGGTAGGGGAACCTCCTCGTCTCCGGGTCGTCGATGTCCACGATCTCCTCCTTGCTCTTCTTCTTGGACTGTTCATTGGTCGACTCCAACTTGGGGAAAAAAGTGATGATGTACGAAGGTAGTTAGTGAGGTAGTGAGTAGAACTACATTTGTCCCTCATTTGGGCCAATTGGGTGTGTGCAGGGGGAGGATATAGCTCAGTGGTTAAGAGGACTTGACAGCAGATCAAGAGGGCGCAGGTTCAACCCCCCCCCCCCCCCCCGTACTTTGTCACGCTGGATAAAGGCGTCTAGATGAATCCACACTGGGGGGCTTTACCTTGGGTTTGTAGGGCTGCGCTGTGGTGATGAAGTGATTGTGTCGGGTCTTCTCCTTCTTGTCGGCCTGGATGCTGAAGGCCTCGTGGTTCTTCCTCAGGTGACCGCCTGACCCTGCAGCGTGGCGGCCAGACCGCTGCACCCCCGGCCCCCCCAGAGATGTTAGACACGACAGCTCAAAACACTCTCACGCTAGAGCAGCCGTACAGGTGGAAGCTAACCTCGCTCAGGAATGTTCTGACCTCAATCTCGGAGAAGAACCACCATTGGTTTGGAAAAAGGGTCAACAGAAAATGGATTGAGGGATGTAAAATGTCCCCTTCGATCTTACCCTGTTGTTGCCGTGGAGATTGTTGTAGATGATCCTGAAGCGCTTCCTGGTGTAGTTGCACCTGTAAGTCCCGCCCATCAGGTACTCGATGACCAGGCCCACGTCGATCAGGGTGATCTTGTAGTTTGGGGGGAGGTTACCCTGGGTCGAGCCACAAACAGAGCCGTGAGCCATGTGAACGACATTACGGGCTGGATGTCAGCGTGCAGTGTGTGGCTCTACGTGTCTACCTGTTTGACATCCCTCACGAGGTGGAAGAGAGTAGGATTGGTTGGAGATTGTTTCTAGAACAGAGAGAAAAGGGGTTTGAGATTAGATGTTACCCGCTAACGGAAACGTCCCAAACCTCGTCTAGGGCGGAGAGGAAGCCATGTGACCTACCGTGTTGTACAGGCAGTCATGTGACCTACAGGCAGCCATGTGACCTACCGTGTTGTACAGGCAGTCATGTGACCTACCGTGTTGTACAGGCAGTCATGTGACCTACCGTGTTGTACAGCTCCTCCAGTCATGTGACCTACCGTGTTGTACAGGCAGTCATGTGACCTACCGTGTTGTACAGGCAGTCATGTGACCTACCGTGTTGTACAGGCAGTCATGTGACCTACCGTGTTGTACAGGCAGTCATGTGACCTACCGTGTTGTACAGGCAGTCATGTGACCTACCGTGTTGTACAGGCAGTCATGTGACCTACCGTGTTGTACAGGCAGTCATGTGACCTACCGTGTTGTACAGGCAGTCATGTGACCTACCGTGTTGTACAGGCAGTCATGTGACCTACCGTGTTGTACAGGCAGTCATGTGACCTACCGTGTTGTACAGGCAGTCATGTGACCTACCGTGTTGTACAGGCAGTCATGTGACCTACCGTGTTGTACAGCTCCTCCAGCCTGGTGATGGTGAGGAAGCGGTGCATGCTCACACCGTTCTCTATCAGCAGCTTGACAAACTCCACCCGGTCCATCACCAGGGCATCCAGCATGGCCTGCTCCAGGGAACCCACCTACACACACACACACACACACACACACACACACACACACACACACACACACACACACACACACACACACACACACACACACACACACACACACACACACACACACGAGAAGGGAGATACACACGAGAAGGGAGATACAGTGTACTTGTTCACTAAAGCTCATTTGCTGAACACCACTCTACTTCTCTTACATCCATTCAGAGAAAGGATCTGACATTTATAAATGATTACATTATTAAGTGGAATTTAAAATGGATAATCGACTAATAAAAGGATGTCCAAAGTCAAGTTGTGCAGGCATGCCAACAGCTGGCCTGCACACACGTACCAATAGCTGCTGTCCATAGACAAACACATGATTCTTGGCAATGTCCACCCTGTCCCAGGCCAGAGTCAGAACCAGCTGATCGAACGCAGATGCATCAGTTCCTGGGGAAGACAGAAGAACACACACACACAGTTAACCAGCAGGACTAGAACCTTTTTCTATCGCTATAGAACCGGACAATAAGAGATATTCATTAATATCCATAGGCCCATCACAGATTATCTTGTTACATGGTCCAATCCCAACTTGGATTTGAAGTTCACTCCCATTTTAAACTGGCTGTGAGTGGATTCGTCAGCATCCTGAAAGACTAAGGCCCGATGAGGAGGTCTTTTTTCTGTTCAACAACTTTGAGACCTTAGCAGGAGCTGAGTTTAAGACAGCCAGATTAATGCGGGAGATTAGCATTGCACATTTACACAAAACGGTCAAAAACAACACTACCATCACACCCGGGGAAGTAAGGTTCATGGATTGATCTATTCTATTCCGTTTACTTGAGTGGAAACACTAGCAAATTATGGTAACTTCAAAGTATCAAATGCATTTTTTTGTAGTCTTACAGGATCCTAAAGAATGTGCCAGTGCATTACTGGTTCACCAAGATGATTGCTGGGTTACCAGCCAAGTATGTGCCTGGGGAAGACTCTTGTCTTAGGGCCAGATCTCAAACTGACTCAACCCATTTTTTCCCAGAATCCAACAGCTAGGAGGGGTTTTCAACAGGGTGGGTGGACCACGAACACATTCCTGTCTGAGAGGAGCAGAGACTGTACAGGACTACGGCACTCAGACACAAGGAGGGAGGTGAGCACGATTGCTTCACACGAGTGAATACCTAGAAGCCTCTCCCCTCAGAGATCTCTCCCTCTCTCTGACAAGACTGCAGAAGAAGAAGAAAGGCTAGGAGAAAGGCTTGAGATGAGAGGGGGGGGGGGGGGGTGGGGCGTTGGAAGAATAGCGCTCTGTGAACGCCGGTAACGTGATCTCTCAAGAAAGCACGAGAGCAGAGACAAGAGGACGACTGACGCTTCTCAAAACACATCTTAGGTTGACGTAGACACGGAAAAAAAAAGAAAAGAAAGAAAATATTTTACTCGACAAAGGAGGCCTGACCCTCTCTCTCTGGAGAACGTTCTGTCCTCAACCTGACATCTGGAGGACAGACAGAGATGCATGCATTGGAAGACAGATTTGACAGAGAACAATAATGGGAGAAAAGATGGAGACAGACGCATGGGAGGTTTACCTTTTAGCAATGCTTTCAGGATGGCAACATCAATGTCCTGGTAGTCTTCCGAGCCAATGTGGAACACAGTGATCTGTCGTTCAAAGAGCAACGGCCCATAACATCAGATACGTAAACAGATCAGACATGTCTTCATGTCTCGTAGGTGTCCTGGTTGGCTGGTTGTGTCTAAGGGGATCCTGACGGTGAGAATTTACCAGTTCTTTGCTCTTCATGCACTCCACGAGTGTCTGGAAAAGATGGATGGCCTCGCTGTGGCTGAAGTTAAAGGTTTTCTTTATAGTAGCGATGATTTCAGTCTCCACACCGTCAGGTAGTCCACTACAGGGTTGAAGGAAGCCGCAGTTAGTCCCGTTTGGATGGGGGTTTCGGCACAGAGGCTTTGTGTGCATTCAGAGATGTGTGTGTGTGTGTGTGTGTGTCTCACCCTCCTTCCTCAGTCTGCTTGTGGACGTAGGCCAGTATGTCGGCAGCACGGCCGGTCCCCTCACACACCACGATGGGGACAGGGGGGCTCTCCTGGAGGTACTCCAGCACAGACAGGATGACGTTGGGACCCCCCTCCAAGATCAGAGCCACCACCGGGACGCCCTGGCCAATTCCTAGAAGACATCAAAATGCATAAGTGACAAATGCACAGGTTTTGCCGACAGGTGTCTATGAGGAAAATCATGACATCACAAGTTCGACGCCTTCTATTTTCGAGGTTAGGGGCCTCTCAGAGACTCCAACGGCCACACCCTAATAACTGTGGAGTTACGCTTCAGATGATAATAGCTTGCATGTTGTTATCTTCTTCTGACAGACTGCACTGAAGACCAGAGGAAAAGACAAAGTCCCCAATTCAACTCTGTGGTACAACATGACCTGAATCCTCCCAAATCTCAGCCTAAACCCATCTCTCCTGCTTGCTTTGATCTACAGCGCTACGCCGACCCACAGCAACGCCCCTCGGTGAGGGCTTTCTGAAGACGTGTGTTTTGCAGTCGCCACATTGCCGCCTCTCAGGAGGGCTGAGCATCCTGGTGTGTGAGGGCTGAGCAGGGCTCATTTACATGTCATTTAGCAGACGCTCTTATCCAGAGCGACTTACAGTAAGTACAGGGACTTTCTCCCCGAGGGGGGCAGGGTGAAGTGCCTTGCCCAAGGACACAACGTCATGTGCACCGGCCGGGAATCGAACTGACAACCTTCAGATTACTAGCCCGATGCTCTACCCGCTCAGCCACCTGACTCTTACGTGCGTGTATCCTCTGGAGGTTGATGTGTTTCTCCAGCTCCCTCCTCAGCTGCACCTCGGGGCCATACTTCCCCACCGTGCCGTCATCCACCAGCAGGAAGTGGGAGTGCAGGTTGTTGAGGACGTTCAGCTTGCTGAGGGGGTTCAGCAGGGTCTGGTAGGGAGCTATCACCTGGAACCGTGGGAAGGAGAGAAGACAAAACGGGAGAAAGAAAATGAAATAGGAGAGGGGGGGGGAGAAACACCCCCCAAAAAAACAACATCAGGGCTTGAGTCAACAGCACTGGTAATGCAGGAGGATAGCAATTAGGAACACATGGTATAACTCAAATATGAAAATCCACTCAAAATGAATGAGCAGGGATGAGATGTGAAGCAGGGATGAAGGTGTGAAGCAGGGATGAAGGTGTGAAGCAGGGATGAGGACATGTGAAGCAGGGATGAAGGCGTGAAGCAGGGATGAGGACAAGAAGGGATGAGGACATGTGAAGCAGGGATGAGGACATGTGAAGCAGGGATGAGAACATATGAAGCACAGATGGCGACATGTGAAGCAGGGATGAGAACATGCGAGGCAGGGATGAAAACATGTGAAGCAGGGATGAGGACATGTGAAGCAGAAAGGAGGACATGTGAAGCAGGGATGAGGACATGAAGGGATGAGAACATGTGAAGCAGAGATGAGGACATGTGAAGCAGGGATGAAGACGTGAAGCAGGGATGAAAACATATGAAGCAGAAAGGAGGACATGTGAAGCAGGGATGAGGACAAGAAGGGATGAGGACATGTGAAGCAGGGATGAAGACGTGAAGCAGGGATGAAAACATATGAAGCAGAAAGGAGGACATGTGAAGCAGGGATGAGAACATGTGAAGCAGGGATGAGGACATATAATCCGTGTCTCACGTCTCTCCCGATGAGGTCGTTCCTGTTCTCGATGACCCCCCAGGGAGCAATCCCGATAGTGCAAATTTTCCGTGAGGATCTGGAAGAGTGTTCTTTTAGTGCATCACCTACGTGTTTCGCCACACCTAGGATGCAACGACATCCACCAATCAGTATGGATAGCAATAACCAGGAAAAATAACTGCATTGATGGCCCACCAACAAGAGTGTCAAGAGTGCAGGTTTGTCCAACTCTGCAGGTAAGTCTGTAGGGGGGGGGGGGTCACTTAATGGAGTAAAGACCACTCTGGTTAATTGACCCACTGAGCAATGACTTAAACACTATAATTGGAGTTGCACGCCACACCTACGCTATGACACAAAATACAAATCACCCCCTTTAACCTGACATTAAGTCACTTCTGCCAAATCAGCACACTGAGGGAAGAAGTGAGTGTGTGTGTGTGTGTGTGTGTGTGTGTGTGTACCTGTGTTCACCCCTCCAGTGAGTATCCACGCCCCGGTGGTGACAGCTGCTTTGATCAGCCCTTTGCCCACCACTTGTTTGATCCGAGGGTGCAGATCAAAGTTCTGGATTCCTCCGTGGACAGAGATGAGGATCTTGGGCAGCTCCATCTGCCACTCTTTCATCATCAGCCGCAGGATGCTCTCCGGCCGCGAGTCATAGGACAGCCGCACATACTGCACGCACACACATGGCAGAACAGTGAAGTGAGGAAGCAGGCAAAGTCCATTCTACTGTTAACATGAAACAAATGTTGTTGTAGCCCTTCAGGTAGCAGGGTTAGCTGAGCCCAACAATAGGAAGGGGGGGTTCCTCATATTCTTATAGAACAGAGACATTAGCTCTCATAACGCAACGTGAATGTTACTCAGTCTCGGATCTCCTCCGAGGAACACTAGGTTCCAGTTTATGAAAGAGGAAGTTTCCCCATACGAACCAGACCTAACTTGTCCTTTGTTGACAGTAAAACCAGCCCAGTTTGAAGTGTGTGTGTGTGCGTGTGTTTTCCACCTTGGCTCTGTAGGAGTGGGACCCTCCCTGGAAGTTGACGATGCCGTAGGCGTCAGTGGGGCTCTCCTCCGTGTGTTTGTCCACGGACCACTCCTCCAGCTCCGGCAGCGAGGCGTTGGGGTTTTCAGCCAGCTTCACGTCCGAGTACTTCATGGCCAGGCTGGCCGTGAAGCCAGCGTGCTGCCTCACCAGGCGTCCACAGCAGCACCTGAGGGGGAGACGAGAGACGGGGTTGGACGGGGACAGGAGGACAGACACACGGGCCGGTGGAGTCACACCCTTCCGGTGTGGGAGCCAGCCAATGGCCGGGCCTACCCCCCAAGCTCCCTTTCCCTATCCCAGCCACCTTAGGCGTAGATGTGTATCCTGTCCCACAAAGCCTGGAAGCTAATTATTTCCTGAGAAGGGGTGGTATAGGATGGATATAAAACACTTCCTCATTCCAGGATATCATTTCAAGGTTAATTTCACTCGAGTCAACAGCGTCTACAGCTATCGTTTCTTCAAAGGACGATAGCCTTGAGACGATATCGCTAATAACAGATCAATATTTGAGATGATATACTATAGTGCCTAAAAATAGCACATCGGTTTTTAGTACATCCTGTACTTATGTTAGCCTTTTCGACTTTGAACATCCAACATAGTGTCTTGCTGTATTTAATTCCTGTTTTGTTTTTTTTTGTTTTTTATATTTCAAACAGTAAGCTTGAACCAGGAGAGCACAGTTCAGTTGTAATTCAGTGGTTGGTGCCAAGGAGTGGTCTGTATTTTGACCATACAGAATGTAACAATAAAAATCTCAACTGTAATCTATTTTATGCTGGGACTGTGTTCCAATAATGACACTTACCTGACCAACTGCTGACAGATCTGGCATCCTGGAAGACATCTGCAAAAGATCAAATTACCCCATTTCATGAAATCTGTTTAAATAAATCTGTTTAATGAAAAGAGCAAACTAGGAGTTGTCATTCAGATATATACTAACTTATTTCAGGTTGAATCTGAAATGGGTCGTCAGGAGAATCTGCTGGGAATCAAGTGAGCTTGGTGAGGTTTGGCCTTTAAAAGTCTGTGGTTACTAAACAGGCCTATAACCCTCTTCTCCCTCTCAACAAAATCACCTCAACGAATTTCAAACGGGGACTGGCTTAACAGACTTGCACTGTGACAAGTGAATACAAACGGAAAATAATCGGTGCAAAAATACATACAGGACAAAGTAACTCAGTAACTGCGAGAGATGGCAGGAAAGAGGACAGGAAGCTTCGGCCAATAAAAGTGTAACTAAGAACAACAGAGACATGGCTAAACATCTAAAGAACAGGGAACATTGAATGACAGTTTGACAGTAACAGAGGTCTATAGGAGAACTATATGATTATACAGATCTTAGCGACCTACGCTACATTGTCTACTAGTAAGCATGTTACTACCAATGTGCTTTCGCAAGAGCTGGCAATTTTGGAGCGTAGCTGTAAAGCAAATGTAGTGTTTGTCCCTAAACTGTGTCCTGCTCATCCTCTTCAGGCAGGCGCCATAGAATTCTAGCCCTGTCTTGTCAAATTCCAGAAGTTTAGCACTAAGAAAGTACTCACAAGACATTCAAAAGACACAGACAGGAACAGGAAATGGATCTCCCCCGCCCCCCCCACCATGTGCAGCAGACACGGTGCAACCTTTCATAGCGGGCACAGCCTCTCACTTAAAGCCAAAATTATAGTAGTAGACATAAACAATATGATCATGTGGGAACTGGCTTACTGACTGTTGGAGAATGTAATTAGGTTATACCATGACACACTATACAATTAGACCGTAGTCCCCTTAGCATGCAGGCCATCTCCAGACGGCCATGACACAAACACATACCTGTGGGGATCTTTTGACACTGGAAGTATGTACACACATTCCCTCTTGGTGAAAGTGCTTTCTATCCAGGATTTCTGGGACTGCGGAGACAGAAACCAGAAAACAAATGTTAATAACAGAACTTAGCATTTATCAGTAGTGTCAACGGTTAATTCGAAATAACCTGAGAACAGCATAGCCCATGTAGATTGGTGAACCATCTGTGGTAGTATTGAACAGCAGTCACTTCAACAAGTCAAATACAATATCAGTAGGATCCTGGTCTCTTTTTGAAGCCATTAATTATACAAACCTTCAGTTTAACCAATGGGGATTTTAACCAATTATATATAATAAACTTCCTAAATGTTAGTGGGAACTTCAGCGTGTTAGCTAGTACTTTTGCGCAAACAGCATCGGCATGGCAACAACAAGGATTTATGTCACAAGAATTTCCAAATTAAAATTTTCTATAACGATAATACCTTTTAGTTCCTCCTCAGCTAGTGCTCCCAGGGCCCCGTGAACGATTAGCTACAATAATCCCCTTCTTCACAGGGAACAAACCCTGAGAGTTCCCCCCCAGAACGAGGCTCACCCACCGACGAGGCCATGGACCCAAAGACCACAAAGACATCAGGCTACCGACTGAGGGATTACGCAATTCCGCACACCAAAACCTCCGGCCTCTTCACTGAGGTCAACCACAATGATATCATACTCGACGCATCATCACCACACACACACACACACAAACTGGTATGAAAATGAAAAACATGGGAGAAGATGCAGAAGATAGCGCAGGTGTGGAAAGGCAGGGTCGGTACCTGCACATCCTCCTCGTCGTCTCTGTGTTTAAGGGCTTTGTACAGGAACATTCCAGAGCTCCTTGGTGCATCTCTTGTTACCAACCACACAACCACCAGCAGCCCCCTTCTAGATCTCTGGATCAGCAGCGAGATCCCCCCCCCCTTCTGAGTCTCACTTCGGTCACATCCGATTTCCACACACACACTCGCTGAAATCTCAAAGTTAATGGCGGTGATGTTTGGAAGCAGGTCTCTGTTAAAGGCTGAGTGATCAGTGTGGGGCTGTGTCCTAACTCTGGGCACTGTTAATCTGTAAGAAGCCACAGAGAGGCCTGATGAATGTGTCTGAGAGACACCTAGATATTACAGTGGGTGGGGTGCAGGGAGGGAGGGAGGGAGGGGGGGGGGGGAGGGGAGGGGAGAGAGAGAGACAAAAGAGAGAGAGAGAGAGAGAGAGAGAGAGAGAAAGAGAGAGAGAGAGAGAGAGAGAGGGTATGAGCCATATGGAGAGAGGCAGATAAAGGGCAGGAGAGTGGTAGAGAGGCCTCGGCAATTTATGTCCACACCACCTGATGTGATTAAAACACTCATAGTCTTCCAAGCCAAAACCTCAGTTCAGTTTAGCTGAACAAGATCTCTCAGTGTGCTCCAGGGACTCCTAGACTGTTGAGAGTTAACTCCAACCACAGAGAGACATAAGTATGTCATATAAGCCGCTAGGCCTATATGGTGCCTAAACCATGTCGTTTCTACAAGCCGTCTGCATGGCTGATCATTACATTGTTGCTTTGCATTGGAATGTTAGTGGGCTAATTTTCTTCATTTGTTGTGATATACCTCATAATGGGAGATTGTATGACTCTGAATGGATGCATTTGATCATGGTTCTATTGATATAAATAGAGAGGGTTGTTAGGGCACGCTTGGTCTCTGCTAACCTGTGACCATGGTACCTGAGAATGTCAGGCAACAAAAGAATGCAGTGCTTCAACTAAAGCCCTTGTAAGAAAAACATGCACACAAACACACACTCTCTCTCTCTCTCTCTTTCTCACCCACTCTCTCCCTTACTCTCTGAACTGTTTCTCAGTTCCTGTGTAGGAAAGGAACCAGGCCACAATTTCCATCAGACAAATTAACTATTTTCCTTCCAACAGAATTCTGCTGGAAGTGTAGTGTATACAAGCCACTAAATGTCGAAGCCATCTCCAGCACTGACTGAATAGGCATCTTCCCCAACAGCATTTAAAACTTCTCCCACAATCTTTGTACTCTGGTGTCAACAACACATTAAAACAGTACCCGTAAAATGTGCAGTACCAGTACATTAACCTCAAGTTATCCTGTAAGATTTACGTTCTTCTCAGAATTCACACCCAAACCAGATTTACAGCATCTGTAAAACAGAAATTGTCTGAGAGGGTGAAGGCCAGTTAGAGAAAGTTACGGAGATCAGGCCAGACAGTCAAATCGATTTCCTAGAATTTCTGAGTTTAAAAGCCTGCACATGCCTACAGTACCAGTAGTACCAAAAGCAGAATACAGTCGCAAGAAGTTATAGCCCTGAACTTTGATACTTTGAGCCTGTAATTCTCAATATGAGAAAGTTATAATACTTTACAGGGTTGACCTGTTAATGTCATTGTGTTGATTTAGTATACTGTAAATGTGTTCTATCACTCATTATATGACTCAATAGTCACTGGCGCTATCTGAGGACGGATGCCTGAAGCTGACTGGAGTGTGGGGGCTCATGTGAAATGTCACAGGATCACAGTCTGATGATGTAGAAGAAAAACTGGATGCAGAACTCCCAGTTCTACCCTCAGGATACGGACTAGATCTGCACGCTTCCGCTGGCACGCTAGCCTGAGTAAGTTCAACCAGGCTAGCATCTGTCGTATTCTGCTTTTTCTCTTCACATCTGGTACTCCTAGTTACACGAGCCTACGCAAACACCAGGCGGGGCAGGGCAGGAATCGCAGGGGGTTCCCCCCCCCCCCCCCCCCAGGTAATGACTGACCTCTACGGCTGCAACTGAAACGAAAGGATGAGGAGCTGAGAAATCATAAACCATTTAAAGGATTTTTCTGTGACATTCATGCAAACCCTGGCTGCTAATCGTCTCAGCATACCAAATAACTGCCAAAATGTCTCTTACATGAGTAACACAGTGGCCGTCCTGTTCCTTGAGCCCAGAGATCTGCTCCTGAGCGGGAGCCGGCACTCCGGAGCGGGAGCCGGCACTCCGGAGCGGGAGCCGGCACTCCGGAGCGGGAGCCGGCACTCCGGAGCGGGAGCCGGCACTCCGGAGCGGGAGCCGGCACTCCGGAGCGTGAGCCGGCACTCCGGAGCGGGAGCCGGCACTCCGGAGCGGGAGCCGGCACTCCGGAACAGGAGCCGGCACTCCGGAGCAGGAGCCGGCACTCCGGAGCAGGAGCCGGCACTCCAGGGAGGCCACCAGATGAGAACTACGTGCCAAAACAATAAACTAAAACTCTTCTCATTCTCTTCTCGTTTTCCTAGCCCAGCCATTGGAAAACCCTTATCTCACATCTTCCACTGAGCCTGTGTGTGCTCAAAGTTGATGTGTTTGGCAGATAACGGGGTGCAGGGAGGCATGGCACAGACTGCGGAGCACACACTAGACCATGGAGCGGTGCTGGCATATTATTTCCGGACCCCGTGACATTTTACTTTGGAACACAAAGCAGAGGTCAACCGACAATCACTAAATAGACAACCGCTTCACCATCCATGACACAAACCACACGACACTGCAGATAGACTACCTCAATCTCAATGTAAGGGGATACGGTGTTACTGATAGCAATGGTATTAGGCCAGTTATATAACCAGTATGAGCATTGTTCCAAACCCTCTTCAGCTCTCTCCCTGTCCAGTCCAGGGGCTGCTTGAAGCAACAGCAGCAATGTCCCTTCGCAGCAGGGGTAAGCTTGGGCATGTGACTGGCTCAGACTAGTACTGTGGGAAATAAGACCATTTTGCAATGAAGCCTGAGAGAGGGGGCCAGGGCCCCTGACCAAGTGAGAACACAAATAGACTCACCACCCCAGCCTTATTTACTGAAGCCTGCATACAGACATAGCTGCCGTAACATGGGCTTAGCTTCTCTGACTTCGTCGAGAGGAATAACCATGTGAGTTGACTGGTTGAGACTCTTTTTCGAAATCAATGAGAGAAAAAAAGATCTTCACCAAGTCTGGCACAATATCTGGAGTTTTAATACAACACTGTGTGGTATTATCTGCAATGCAGGACATGCCAATCCAGATACGTTCACTTTAAATGGCGGGCAGGTCACTGAGACAAGTGAGGAGTACACACTATTGACTGGAAATCACAATCAAACAATTTGAGAGGCCACATCATTTTAACAAGTAACCTACTCACAAGACACCTCACATTTTAGTTCAGTTGTTTTTGTTTCAATGGATCTATTGGTGTACAATTATATGGTTAAAAGTATGTCTAATCGTGCGGCCAGGCTACAAAGAGAGATGGTTAGTAAGTGATCTCGCTAACGTCACCTGTCCGATAAGTTATCAATGAAAGCTTTACCACACTGACTCACAATCAACCATCACGAGAGAAACGCTGTCAGCCCAACTATGAAAACATTAAGGGCTTCTCCTACAGGATATCCGTCTCTAGCTAATAAATTCAGAATTGCTACTGTGATGTAGACCTTTACAAAAGTTAGCTGACGTGGGCTATAGCCTTTTCTAGAAAACGAACGCACTAGTATTGACTTGTATGTAGCAAAGCGTCGCCAGTCACTGGCTATACTGGCTAGCAAGCTAGCCTAAATTAAATATGATAGCTTGACTATTTAACATAACACCTACCCTTGCTAAAGTTGTTGACTGGTCTTATTAGCACCAAATAACCATGTACGAGTTGGCAATGTTGTGGATACGCCTTGACATCTGCCTTTTCTGTGTCAATGTCGCATAGTTGTCCAGTCAAGATAGCTTGCAATTACCACTGACCACAGCACAGGCTGACAAATACCCGATCTTGGCTTGCGTTAGCTATGCTAGCTGCGTGCCCATTTAGCTCGCTGTTAAGCTAGTGATCCAGCTGCAGGGTTAGCCCTGTTAACTGGCTAGCTAGCTAGGCTAGCTAACGCATTATGCCTTTGCTAGCAGTGAATCGGCTGGAAGATTCGGCGAATATTAGATTGCTAGGTACAGTAGCCAGCTAGCCAGCCTAGATTATATGCACTTCTGATGCCGTTGTCAAGCTACTGCACAATGTTTTTTATGATGTTGACAGTAGTTAGTCAAGTGGCAATCAGGCGTCTCACATAAATCACGGTCATCTGCTTTTTGACAGGCAGCAGCATGCAACGACTTGCCTCGACTCATAGCGAGACTACTACCTTCGTCTCGGCACTGTCACGAGTCAAAAAAATCCTTTCACCTATATAAATAAATTAAGAAACGTAATTTTGCTAAGTCCCTCTCACCATTCTCTTCACCGTTGAGATTCAGGAAGAGCTTCGCCGTGGCTTTTATCCATCTATCGGCGGTGTTCTCGGTGTGCCTTGAAAGGAAAGCCCAGTTGACGTTGGAGAAATTTGCCTCGGCTGCAGCTCCAGCGGAAGGTTGCTTTTTCATAATTGTGCGACTCTGAACTGACTGGGCATGACGAACCAGCTGAGTCAGCCAGCACACAACCACATGATAGGGCGGAGCGAAAAAGCTTACGGCTGAAAAGCGTCAAAGATTGATACTTTTGCATCAATATGATAGCCCTTTAGTTCAAATAATGTCATTTGCCAACTTAAAAATTGGATTTCCATGGTAGCCTACATCTTACACGAAATGTCTTCCTATTAATATGGATTTTGCTTTTACGGATTTGGTGTCAATAGGGAGCTAAGACATGTTATGGTAATATCAGCTTTCAAATAGACAAATACACACGCTCAGCTGAAAGTTTTAATGTAAGGCAAAAAAAGGCAATCAAGTAGATCATTGTGTTCAAAATCAAGTGCCAAAAAAACGGCATAACAAGTTATCAAAAGCATATCTTTCATTCGTATTTTTCTGATTTCAACGCCCTAACCCCAAATAACTGTCAAGATTAGAACTAAAGTGCTATTTATCTAGGTTGTACCCATCACCAAGGTAATATAAAAGCATTATTGTGTCCTCAAAGTTTCAACCATACAGAGAGTAAACGTTTTAACATTTTATTTTCCAAGTAAAAGCAAGCCTTCCAAACCAAGTATCTGGATTAGGATCAACCGACAACCAAGCATTCCCACTTATCTCCCCCATTATATTCACACACTGATGTATAAATGTTTTCTGATCCATTCATTAATATTTCCCTTACATTGATGTCAGCCGATACTCAATTTCAATGACAAAAATAACTCCAGTGGTTGGTTTCTTGTTTATCAGCTGCAGTCAACATTTCCGTTCTCCTGTGGAATAGTCAGTTGCTCCCTCTAGAAGACAAAAAAATGAGAAAATGATACATCAGTTCGACAATCGTAGATGGATTTAAAGCACACGAATTGCACAAATGAACAAGCGTGTCATATTTGCTGCAACAGCCTGACTAAACTATAGCAAAGACCCAGTATGTGAAGAGCCCAATGCGATCTTCCACACACACCGCCAACAAGCAAATGCATGCAAATGCTAAACTAACATCTTGCACAGCAACCCCTCTGTCTGATGAGGGAAAAGAAAATCCCATTAAAAGGGGTTATCATCGGGTTTACTCTGGGTTAGGAGAGATGGATGACTGGTGAAAAAAACTGCGCAACACACAATACTGGAAGCAGACAACGATGAATGGCCAAGCTGACAAACACTGACTGCGGAAAGAAACAAAAGAGGTTCATGGAGAACACTGAGTAACACTTCTAAACAAGGTCAGGACATGAACATGTCAAGTTCTGAGCTTAGCTGTGCAAAGCAATTGGAATCGGAGAGAAAGGATCAGTGGTTCGTCTCGCAAAGAAACATTTAAAGACCTCTTATGACATCTAGTGGTCAATTGAGACATTATTAATAGGGTTTGTCAGAAGGACCCTGCTGAATTTTTCTAAAAGTAATTTGGTTAGGGTTGAGATGTACTTTTAAGATGAAAGTTAGACATTTATTGAAGGTCACAAATGCTACACTGTTAATGCAAGAAAATGATCAACTGAAAGCTGTGTCAAAGGAAAACATAATTCTGCAGAGGACAGATGACATGATGAGAGGTGCAGGGACGTGTGGAGGTGGCTAGTCATGTCAGGCTCAGGAGAAAGAGCACACCTGTCAGTAAAGGCTCCCTGGAAGAGTCCAACACCTGATGGAGATAAAGTCATGTCACCATTTCATCACACTGTGTTGTCTTCACATGCTACACCCCCCCCATCCCCCCCCAAAAAAACAACAACAACAAGGCTTTAACTAAGGCTTACGCCTAGTCACTTTTGTAGAACGTTCTTTCCAATTGATAGGGGCTTTCTAATTGAAGTGACTGAATGCTCCGACAGACTTCAAGGACATATTGTTTATTGTCCGTGGCTGCTGTCGAGGGCCATGCAGAGAGTGAGTTCTATCACACAAGTGTTCACAGGTGTTCCTGACACAGCACAGACAGACGGGATGACATAGCTTCTCAAATGTAGGTTCCTTTCATGACATCTTTCCTTGGAATTCCGAATGCATATGCATGCACCCTATCCTTCAGGTGTCAATCAGTGAATATAAGGTCAATAAGGAAATATGGTGAATTCAAGTAAACTAACAGCGACTACTCAGAGACAGACACTTTTACACATAATTTAAAAAAAAAATGCAGAAAACCACACCAAAGCTAATAATGAAAACGTATGAAAATCATTTTCTCTACTGACTGAAAATGTATTTTAGCACATCTCTGACCCTGTCCCCAGCCCCTTTACCTCGTAAGTGGTCCCAGACCAGAAATGTCGGAACTCTCCCCTCCGCCATGCCAGTAGGGCAGAGGACGCCAGGGTGAAAGGCACCAGGTACAGCAGAGCGGGCTGGCCCATCTTGGTCGTCAGCATCACTGCAAATGTCACCACCATGCCACACAGGTAGGCTTCAAGGGGTGAGGGTGGGAGAGGGGGGAAAAAGATGATAGAGGGAGAGGGACGGGAAAAAAAACGGGAGAGAAACCAAATCAGGAGATTATAATTCAGACTATGAAATACCAAAAGGCCTATGTTTCGTAGTGTGGCTACTTCAGCAATAATATCTAAGGCTGCTATCTCTTACCGACACAGCAGGAGACAAAGTAGATCTTCTTAGGGCTATTGGTCCACACATCAAACCTGCTGCAATAGGCCACCAGTAGACCTGCCGGACCAAAGGGCACAAAGAACATTTGAGCACTGTGGATACAAAATCCCTTTACCCATGATGAGGTAAATATGAGGTTTTATCTGACCTGGAACAATGATGTCTCCGTAGCCCAGGATAGAGAACTGCATCCCACACATGTTCTGAGCCCAGGACGAGATCCGTGGCACGCGCATGACCACTGGAAGCTGAGGATGGTTGAGGAAACAGTGAACAAACGGTAAACCTACAAGAGTCATTGATCAAGGATGTCTTAAAATATAATCTAGACAAAAAAGAGCTAAATTAAGCCATGGACATTGTTATTCCCAAGAGACACAGTACACACAAGGCCGACTGATTAAAATCCAATTTAGATCTTACCATAAAAATAGATGTCAATCAAATAATTAAAATGAGTAATTACAGTAGCATTTGATTAAATACATGAATGCTAGCCTTGTGACTGGTGGTGTGTGAAATAAGTTTAGCTTCCTTATGCTAGTCATGTGAGCGCCCCTACGGGTAATTCCCTTACTCTCTTAAATGGCTTCCTCTCCTTAATTCTACATCTCTACCTCTGAATACTGAGTGTATTAAATATGGAGCCATACAGAAATACTGTATATATATATATATATAATGTACATTAGCAGTCGTTAATATACAGGAAATGACATAGTTTCGTTGGCTCTGTCCCTATGTCCCTCCCCCCACCTAACCCCAAAGTGAAGCCCAATATGGAGGGTGGGCAGATGGATCTTACTTTCTCAGAGGAAGTGTTGGGATCAGCAGGGACCTCGACAATGTTACTCTGTGTCAATAACAGACCCACGCCCCCCCCACCACACATACACACAGTCAGTAAGAAATCAACAGCAATGCTCCACAGCAGTCAGATCAGCCTTATTGTTAATAGAGCAAGCACACCTCAGCATTAATGCATGCATGCAAACAGACAGACAGAATGACAAAGTGGTTACCTTCTCCCCAGCTGCGTCTGGGCCAAGGGCTACTTGCACCATGATGCTCTCTCCATTCTGTACCGGGGAAAACACTCATGCTTTGAACATCTACTTGAACACACTTTATTTTAAGCAACAAAGTACAGTACTTCAAAGTGTGAGGACTATGCAGTATGATTGGATTGTGACGTACCGGAGTGAAGAAAGGTGTGATGAAGACAAAGAACACATCATAGACCAGTAGGAGGCCCAGCAGAATCACACAGATCTGAGGAAAAGTACAATAACATTCCGGTGGGAGACATGTCTTTAGAAGGATTGTTTTTCTAACCAGGGACAGTCCAGGATCAGTGGTGACAGTACCTTGAAGTTTGACAAAGTAATGGTCTTCATGAAGTTCAAACAGAATACGATGCCCAGGAGATCTTGCAGGATCCAAATCCATCTGAAAGTCCACAAAAATATTCATAATCAGACTTGGAAACAGGTAAAATAAAAAAATAAAAAATTTATATTTGTAATGTCTATTCTGTCCATATTCCTTTAACTTCAACCCAAAACACAAGAGAAGCATAAATCAACATTTTACAAAATCCCTGCAAAGTAAAGCAAATATGAAGTTGAACACATAATACGCAGTATGTTATACCAATGTTGTTTTGACCCAAAGATGCAATGAACCTGTAATACAATATCAAGCAAGTTCTGCACCTGTGGGAGGAGAGGGAAGTGCAACAATAGGCAGAACAATAGTCACTAATATCCACTGTGCTTTGAAAATGGAAATATTTATATTTCAGCTGTCGGTAAAGTCCTGCTATATAAACTTTCTCTGTTTTAACTTTAGAAGTCTGGACCAATGATAATAGTTTGACTGTATGAATACACATACCCACTACAATTGTTCACAAAGTTTCGGCACTACATTTCATAAACCTAGACAAGTAGTCTATGACTAGTCTAGTAGCCTAGACATAGTCAATGAGGCGGTCAGTAATACAGAAGTGGTCTGAACTGACAGCAGTACCTGCCCCTGCTGATGACACCCATGTTTATGAAAGGCTCCAGACAGTTTTGCTCATGGCCACTTCCTGTTGTACCGCCCTAAACATTCCCCAGGACAAGACAGAAGTGTGTGTGTTTGTGCAGACAGTACCTGTCCTCATTCCTGTACACGCCCCAGACCACAGCTACAGTGATGCACACGGCTGCCAGGACCACAGACCTCAGAGACAGACTTTGACCCTTGACTGAGAAACTAGAGGAAAACAAAACACACACAAAGGGGAGTTCAAAGTTACAAGAGAGTGCCCGTGAAAGGGGTAGCAGACAAGAGAAGAAGAAGACGACCAGACGACCACAGAGAGGCCAGCTGAAGTCTGTTCCAGTGTAACTACCACAGAGACACACAAGTTAAAGGTCAAAACCCGAAACACAAGAACGGCGTGGGTGTGATTCACTTTTAAAAAGTATTACTCACTAGAAATTCCAGCCGTAGCAGAAGCAAGGGATGCAGACGTATGGAACAGAGGAAATACTGAGGTTTTGTGGTCGAGACGTCAGAGCAGAACATACCTCAGAGTGCCACATCCTATTCTGTCCATCACGGCATCAAGACAGCTGAACAGGGCGGTGGCAGAGGCCAGGCAGAATATGGCGATGATGAGGTACACTGGAAAACAAGCACGAGACAAACACGTCACAGCGACTCATCTGGATGGGGTTTTATGTGGAGCGCTTCAAAGAAAGCAGCATTTGGACCGGTACTCACCAAGCCACTTGTAGAAGAAGTACATGAGGACGAGCATCACACACATCAGTGCCACGAAAATGACCACTTTGACAGGAGAGTACAGACTCAGGTCTCCACTGTCAGCCTTGTCCTCATCTCCGCCACCGAGGGAAGGACCTCGACTCACTCGTTCTCTGTCGAGAACACAGGTCTTTTTCAGATTCCGACGCGTAAATATGCCTTTCACAGAAGTCATGCACTGATCCGGTGTTTCCCTACCGTTATATTATATATATATATATACAGTGCCCTCCAAAAGTATTGGAACAGTGAGGCGAATTCCTTTATTTTTGCTGTAGACTGAAAACATTTGGGCTTGACATCAAATAATGAACGTGAGACCAGAGATCAACGTTTCAGCTTTTATTTCCAGGTATTGACATCAGGATCTGATGCACAACTAAGAAAATATCACATTTTGTTTGAATCCACCCATTTGTCATGTGATCAAAAGTATTGGAACAGATATACTTATAACATATTTAAGTGAATAAGACTTAATATTTAGTTGCAAATCCTTTGCTTTCAATAACTGCAGCAAGTCTGTGACCCATTGACGTCACCAAACTTTTGCATTCTTCCTTTTTGATGCTTTCCCAGGCTTTCACTGCAGCCTCTTTCAGTTGTTGTTTGTTTTGTGGGGTTCCTCCCTTCAGTCTCCTCTTAAGCAGGTAAAATGCATGCTCTATAGGGTTTAAGTCTGGAGATTGACTTGGCCAGTCTAATACCTTCCATTTCTTGCCCCTGATGAACTCCTTTGTTGTTTTGGCAGTGTGTTTTGGGTCGTTATCTTGCTGCATGATGAAGGCTCTGCCAATCAGTTTGGTTGCATCTTTCCTTAAATTGGCAGACAAAATGTTTCTGTAGACTTCCGAGTTCATTTTGCTGCTGCCATCATGTGTTACATCCTCAATGAAGATTAATGAGCCCGTCCCAGAAGAAGCCATGCAAGCCCAAGCCATGACATTACCTCCACCGTGTTTCACAGATGAGCTTGTGTGTTTGGGATCATGAGCAGTTCCTTTCTTTCTCCAAACTTTAGCCTTTCCATCACTTTGGTAAAAGTTAATCTTTGTCTCATCAGTCCATAAAACTTTGTCCCAGAATTTTTGAGGTTCATCTCTGTACTTTTTGGCAAATTCCAGCCTGGCCTTCCTATTCTTCTTGCTAATGAGTGGTTTGCATCTTCTGGTGTAGCCCTTGTACTTTTGTTCATAAAGTCTTCTGCGAACAGTAGATAGTGATACCTTCACTCCTGCCATCTGGAGGTTGTTGCTGATCTCACTAACAGTTGTTTTAGGGTCTTTCTTTACAGCTCTCACAATGTTTCTGTCATCAACTGCTGATGTTTTCCTTGGTCTACCTGTTCGACGTCTGTTACTTAGTACACCAGTAGTTTTCTTCTTCTTCAGGACATTCCAAATGGTTGTACTGGCTATGGCCAATGTTTCTGCAATGGCTCTGATTGATTTTCCATCTTCTCTAAGACTCACAATTGCTTGTTTTTCACCCAAAGACAGCGCTCTGGTTTTCATGTTGTTTTCACCTCTGAATACAGTCTGCATAGCCAAAACCTATCTTACCCAATCTGAACCTGAGTGTAGACATTCAGTGGTATTTATTGATTGAATAATGTATGTAATAGGACACACCTGGGCAACAAAACACACCTGTCAGTCACATGTTCCAATACTTTTGCTCACGTGACAAATGGGTGGGTTCGAACAAAAAGGTGATATTTTCTAATTTGTGCATCAGATCCTGATGTAAATACCTGGAAATAAAAGCTGAAACGTTGATCTCTGGTTTCACATTCATCGTTTGATGTCAAGCCCAAATGTTTTCAGTCTACAGCAAAAATAAAGGAATTGGCCTCACTGTTCCAATACTTTTGGAGGGCACTGTATATAGGTAATATATAAGTCATTTAAGGTTACCTTTCCTATAAAACAGGTCTATAGCTTGCTCTTTTATTAAACAAACTAAATAGCCTTATGTTATAAATCCCCCCCCCCCCCCAAAGCTGTAACCCTAGGGGAAACACTGACTGATGACAACTGGAAATAAGTTGTTCAATTCTATTTACAAGGATGTGGGGGTGGGGTATGTTTATATTGTATGCTGTATTCTTTTTCATATCTAACTGGTTACTCAATATATACAAATTTGGCCTATACACACAAGACTGTGTCAAACAGGAAGAATGGTCATGTCATGTGGTCATGTGACTGGATGATGTGTTTCACCTCTCAGAAGCTCCACTCCAATAACCTCCCATGGCGACTGTGAAAACAGCAATTGCCAGCATCACTATGATACTGACATCCAATATGGCAGCCTGTGGGGCATACATCTTCACCTGCATCCTATCACCAAACACCTGAGGACACACAGGCATGATACACTCAGCGGACAGTGAAAAAACAACTGCAGCAATCAATAACCCTTGAAACATGCTGCATCTACATCAGGAACAGGTGGGATGGGGAAGCTGACCTTGTGTGCGTCCAGGAAGTCCCTGTATCTCATGAGCGCCACAGGAATATGGACCCTCTCATACTCAGAATCATTGGAACCTGGGGGATACTGAAATACAAGACAGTGGTCGTTGTGTTGGACAAAACTATTTGATGGGCCTATTCTAAACAAGGCAACACTGGGTACAAAAGTCAAATATTCAAACTGTTGAAACACAGCACATAGTAATGGTGAATAGAACAGTAGTTCTGTTCCAAAGACATGTTTATTATTGTAGTCTTGGTACCCATATATTTCCTACCATATTTTCAGTGCTGGCAATGAGCAGACCAGCAGCTCCTAAATCCTGGGCAATCAGAGCTTTCTGGGTGAAGACACACTCCCCTCTCATCACCACCAGCACCTTGCCCTTCATCTCTACTGGATTGAGCCCTGCGCCATTGCACAGCAGGCTGGATGTCAGATTCACCAGGGGGTACTGCATCTGATGGTGAATAAGATAGTAACAGTGTGCTCACCTCAGCACCAGACAATCATATATTTTATATAATCTTAAAGTTCATCCACCTCAACAAAGAGCTCGATCTTGACCCCAAACTGTGAAAGTTAAACGCCTTATAACAGGTGGACTTACAGCAGTGCTGAGATCCACTGACAAATTACTCCAGGTGGAATTGTAAACAAGGCAGTATTCTTTATCTGTAGATCCATCTGAAACGTGCAAAACTGCCTCCTGGCAGTGTATCTGGGGGAGAAATGATATATGATCAATAAAAGCTAAGTGTTCATACAACATGAAGTCACTAGTTAATCAAAAGTTTTTTTTCATCAGATTTGTTTTAACTGTTCAGTTATTTAGACACACTACTACAGATAATACATATGCTGTTGTTATCGTTGACGAACATTGACCTAACAACAGCTGACGGCTACACTAGGATATATTTTAGGTACTTACCCCAGCTGAGCAAGCAAGCGTCGCTTGCTAATGAT
This sequence comes from Hypomesus transpacificus, assembly GCF_021917145.1. Lineage (NCBI taxonomy): Eukaryota > Metazoa > Chordata > Actinopteri > Osmeriformes > Osmeridae > Hypomesus > Hypomesus transpacificus. The sequence continues at coordinate 2,020,709 of NC_061078.1, read as the reverse complement.
CTTTACCGGAATAGCTAGCTAGAAAACAATAGCTAACATTCTAGAAACAACCTAAGAATAAACCCATAGACTAGCTGCATGGTCACACAATTCCTCTTAACGATGGGTGAATTAACTAAGTAGCAACTAGCTACTGGTGGGTTAGGATAGCTCGGCTACCTAGCTAGTAGCCTAACCTAATTACATCTTGCCTGTCATGACATGCAACGCTGGCTAACTGGTCGGCTACAGTAGTTTGTTTACTTACCTCCAGAGCCAAGAAAATGATGGAAAAAAGAGTGACCACAACAGTGTTGGCCATACTGGCAACGTCCGGTATTTATACAATTATGAATGTATCGTCAACCTCATATTTGCCACGCCACAAATGTAAAAATTCTGAGTTACGCTCGCCGACTCATTGTATCAAAGGGAAAGTATTTCTACCACGCTACTCTTTGTACTTCCTGTTACATTGTCTCATGACTCACTTTGGCCACACGTTGAACACATTAAATTCAGTTTGCACTGTAAAATAACACTAGGCTACTTAATTTAAATAAATAATTTAGATGACTAATTAAACTAAGTAATCCAACTAATCAAAAAGCTAATAATTACGATTTTGTCCACTTTAACCATGAATAGGTGTAGAGGAGTGTCAAATTAACCACATTCTCACAACACATATTTAAAAGTTCAAAGAATGAGAGATTTGAGGTGTTGAGCAACCAAATAAAACCAGAATTATCCACTACAGCAACACAGATCATATAAAGATAAACATTTATAAATATTAAAGAACAACTTAAAAACGTTCATTAAGTATTTTATTAAGATTCTAACAAGGAAAAAACGGTATAAAAATACATATTGAAATCAAAGCAAAGGTATGCTTCAGGAGTGTAAAAGAATCAATGGTCCAGTGTGCCCTACACGTTTCAAGTTCATTTAGAAAACAGCATTATTTACTTAAAAATAGTCTCCTGAATCAGAGTTGATTTTAGAACGAAACATAGAACATTGACTTGTTGCCTAAATACTTTAAATCATTTTATGAGCCTTTGAGATTTGGGTAAGAACCAGATATTTCTCTACTATGACTCATATCTTGAGATCTCCAGTGTGGCCCAGCCACACGGTCATGTTTCCACAAATCACATAATAAATACAGGCATCCACGAGGTCTAAAAAACAGCAAACACGCCTGAACATTTTTCATCATACGCACAAGCATTCAATGACTAAGAAATTGATCTACTAACCCATCCCAATCTACTCTTGCAGTGCAACAGCATGGCAGACAATGAATAGCAGTGCTTTAATAACAATTAAATTATATACAATTTCCTGGAAGAGCAGTGGTATCATACTTAGGTCCTGTGTCCGTTTCAGGTGAAACTGCATTATAAAACGCCTCTTCAAATTGACATCAGTAGTTGGATTTCCAAATTGTTCTGTGTGGGAAAGAGAACATATTGTGTTCAGTCTCATCATTACAATGTTCTTTTTAGCTGCGACTAGCAGCTCTATAGCTCGCTGTCGGTTGGTTGGTTTACATAAATTCCAAGGGTGTAGGTGGTTGTAGCTATTACAAATTTGCACTTGTTTATTTAGGTAATACCTATAAAATGTCAAAAGAAAATATTACCTTGTTATAATTGAGAGCCTTCAGAACCCCCATGTCCATAGCCACCCTTAGATTTCATCTGGGCCTGAACAGTATCCACCTTCAAACAGTTGCAGACACATCCAATCAAAATTATGAAATCTTAACAGGGGATTTTTTTATCTGTATGCATTTGTTATAAATCAAGTCAGTCAGTCTGCATATTCCTAAGAAAATTATTAAGAAATACCACATACCGATGACACTCCCAACCCCATCTCCCCTGAGCCTACATGTGTGGTGTGAACAAAGTTTGTCGGCTCCCCAATCATGGAGCGATCTATTCGTCGCCGTCTCTTCTGAAAGACAAAAAAATATATACAAATCACTGGGCTTTAGTGACTGCATACTGTCAGTAAACACGGATAAATGGACGCCATTTTTGTTTGTCTGAAAAGGGGCTCTTACTGGCTGTGGCTGCTCTGCGATGCAGCAGCTGAAACAGACCCAGAACTCAGTCATGCTGAGGCAGACGCAGAGGCCCCACGGCAGCTTCCTCCCTCAGCTCAGTCCTCTGTCTTCCTGTTCACCTCGTCAGGGATGCCACAAACATACGTCGGAAGACGATTACAGACATGCAGCTACCACAGATCTTGTTGTTACAAAACCTGGTGTGACTGTCATCCAGGGCTTGGACCACCAAAACCTGTGGACATATCAAGAGGTATTTGGATAACAATTCAACAAAGGCCTGTTGATGATTATAGGAATATTGTCAAATAATAAACTTTATTATTACAGGCTCAAGCCCCCCCCCCCCCCCCAAAAAAAAAGACTAAACAAAAACAAACAAACAATACATACAAACAATTAATTACACAGAAATATACAAGGAAAGAAGGGCTAAAAAAGGCACTCATGCCAGTGTTCCCAGATCTTAGATGTGCACTTGACAAAACTGCAAATATTGTTTTAACAGACCACATCAGTTCATGCCTATCAAGTCAACACTTCATACGTCTATAGTTGCCTTTGTGTGTTATATAACAGCTTCTGTGATCTAAATTAGTTCATTTTAAAACTGCTACTAATTAATAGGATGTCTGTAGGCGGTTCTCCTGTGAGAGATGTGGTAAAAGACATATGACTGACCTACTTAAAGAAGCAAACCACTTCTCACAAGCACCAAGACACTGCTCTCCAACCAACAGAAATAGACTTAATGCTGTATGAAGATTCGTTTCACCCTATTCTAGAAGAGCAAGTTGTGTCACAAGTATTTGTGACAAGGATAGCCACAAATGTACTCTTTGACATTATTTTTCTATCATAATAAGATAGTATTTAGTTTAACATGGGACAAATGATGTGATCAAAATGATGAATAACCCAACGAGGATTAATACTATTCATCTGAGATTAAGACATCAGGCGTGTATTCGGTCATTATAAGTATCATGTATGGTTGTTTAATGTTTACTATTTATTGTACAAGGCAGGGCTGAGCCAGGCGTTAAGAATTTACGGTTTTCTTATGAATCCATAACGTTACCATAACTTAAATTCCGATTCCGTCTAATCAAGTATAGAACACATATTTCTATTTGCATCATTGTAATCAGTAAATTCAAGGCCCCAGACGATGTCAGAAGCAGGAAGGAGGCAAGCTACTTGTGGTTTTACACTGACAGCTAGCTAGCTTGCAATATAGCCAACAACAACGATTAACAAACCAAACCATAAAATTACTTACAAAGAAAAGAAATATCGATGTTAAGTTGAAGTAAAATCGTTTTCTATTGTTTATATGTGAAACCCAGTCTACGAGTGTTTGATATCCTAAAAGACCTACCTGGTGGCTAATTTCCCCGAATCTGCAAGAGAAAGCACTTCCTGCTTTTTGGCGCAATGATTGCTGGGATATAGTGTACATACAGTATACATAAGCAGGGTGTGGGGTGTGGTAGTGGTCAGTAGGTCTAATTAGCAATACACTTAAGTAATGATGTTTATATTTATAACCATTACATAGAACAATTACATATAGATTTTGAATGGTTTAAAAGATAATGCTAACAATCTGTTTCTAATTTTGGGTTGAGTGCTCAATTTATCACTCGTGTTTCGGGCCCTGACCACCCATGGTTGTGATCACAAATATATTGGTAAAGCCTTCAGATGTCTGCAGATTCTAAACTGTCAACATGATGATCACCCCAAGGACTCCTCAGTGCTGGACTGGATTTTAATTGAGTCTACATGTGAATGATATTACATAATCCCTCATGACTAATCTGACAACGGATCTATATTCATTTTAAAACTACTTTTACTGAGTTGATCAAATGGATTCCCCTTTAGGAACCATTTCTATGCCACTTTCACTTTACTTGTAACGTCTTCACAGCTGCCAGCAGGTGGCAGACCAACAACCTAAATCAGCAGAGTGAAATTGAACAAAATGTACAATCCTTTGAATTTTAGTCTTAGATTTGTGCAATCTGGATTCAATGTCTTGTTCAAATCCAATTAATTCAATGTCTTGTTCAAATCCAATTAATCCAAAAACAACCTTTTCCGTAATAGTTATAGAACATTGTACATATACTGTATAAACATTAGAATAACCAACCGGCATTCATTCATTTACATAGTTTAAGTAATTTGAACATTTGAAATATCATTATTTTGTCATCCATACATTTGCAGTGGGTGATTGGTCGGCAGATACTCGCTTATTGTGTTTGCATGTATTGGTAGCAACAAACAGATGGCTAAATCGGAATAAATTCAATACAATTTTAAGTTAAACTGATACAAATCTGATCATTCAAAAAAGTATGAATACAAAGAACTGGAACATATGCCTTTCTGGTTTGGCAGTAGGCAAATAACTTGTCTAAGAGGGATATTTTAGACGGACACTGCATTCCAAACCTGTGCACAGCCCCAATATATCTAGCATTTTCATGTCACAATTATCACAGTGGTAAAACAAATGGCAACTGAATCAACTTCACATGTACTGGAAGCTTGACCAAGTACGGTTCTAATGATATACTGAATGTGTTCCCCTTTGACAACCAGCCATCAGCAATTCTCACCACCACTTACTGTATGCTGCATACGGTGGAGAGCATTGCATAGCATTGCACACCATTTACAAGTGAGAAATTTGCTGTCTGCTGTTTGCTGTCTGCTCTTGCCACCAAAGAGGCGTAGTCTACTTTGTTCTTAATGTCGTTAAGTTTATGTGAATACATGTTTTCTATAAACCATTTCATGTTCTGAGTGTAGAAAGTGTTCAACACCATATTTTACACGTTTCACGGAAGTAAAATTAATTTAAACATGATGATTATCATTTATAATCTGAAAACACAAGAAAAGCATCAAAGTGAAAATGACTGTGAGAGACAGGATTCAAATTTGTTTTAACGATGAGGTTAACACTCATGCATGGATTACATAGGATAAACCTTTGATGCACATGCATTCAAAAGCAATTTTAGGTTACAACCATAGCTTACAACACACGCAATTTGCATTGAGATTTATACATTATATTAAGAGTAATAATTGAGGCATACACAATATATGTTTATTTTATTATTAAAAAGCACAACAAAGACAGGTATGGTCTACATTTGCCATCTGCTTGGTACTGTACGCATTGTCCGAAGAAATGCTTGGAAAAACTATCTGCACGCAATTAACATACTGGTGTTACTTCTGTTACACAAACTGATAACTCCACCATTCCAGTTAATGTGATTGTGAAAGCAGTGGTCAGTGACACTAAGTTAAGATAATAGCATGTGCTGAATTTTGAACAAACCAGAAGAAGGGAATAAACAACAAACGCACTTTGTCATAAAATGTTTTTTTTTCATATGATGAAGTGGGAGGTAAATGCGTGGGCTGGTCGATTTAGCGCTCTCTGATTGGCCGTCTGGATTTGTTTCCGCTAGACTGAAGTGTTTATATAGCCAATCACCTTGTAGCAGGGAGTATGTGTAGAACTGAGCCTTGCCGTCCGGTTCTCTCTTGGTGGAAGACTGCATCCGAGTGACATCGCACAACTTTCACCCAATTCTACAATGGAGGAATCAAGTAGTTGACGTTTCCTGTAACCTTCTCTTTTTAAGCTTTCTTCCGTCTGATCACTGAGTTCTTAAGTGAGCTGACCGGTCCTGGTTTTACGACGTTTCTTGCGAATTTCCGAATTTTCACAGTCCAAACATGAAGTACATTATTGGCATCGGCGGGTGAGTGTAATGAATGGTTAGAGGAGAAAATGTTCGTCCTAGGCCTCGGCCTGGCACGTGGAAGGCGCGTTTTACGTGCTTTTAGATATGTCATCTCGTCAGCATAACCGGGCATTAATTTTCAAGATACATTAATATTGGTGAATATTTTAAACAATGTGTTAGTGTTGTTATGATTTAGCTGTGTACATTGCTTTAGTTTAAACAATGTTGCAATATTTGCCGAAAGACAACCAGTGATAGTGATACAGAAGCGTCCAGGATGTTTTCTTTTAACGTTACATTAGTGTCTTTGTCATAACAAAGAGCTACAATACAAGGACAGTGTGTTAAGTGTACGTCTTACCGCCGTGGTTTTCTCTTACGGACCGTCTTTGTGTCTCAGGGTAACCAATGGAGGGAAGACCACCCTCACGAATAAACTGATCAAGAACTTGCCCAATTGCTGTGTTGTACATCAGGATGACTTCTTCAAGGTGAGTTTCATTGTTGCTATTTCTTTCCAATGAGATAAACACCCTAGAAATGTCTAAAGATTACATTAACCTTAGTTTTGATACAGGTAGAATATCATTTGTTGGGTCACCGACAGAATGATTGTTTTCCACATAGACTGAAGTTAGATTGCTAGTCTGTGGAGTGGAGAAAACAAGGGGAGCCAAGCCCTATCAGAGACTTCCTAAGGGCAGTTTGTAGAATGTACCTGGGTACATCTCATCCATGTATGTTTCAGCCCCAAGATCAGATTGAAGTTGGTGAAGATGGCTTTAAGCAGTATGATGGTAAGCCTGGGTCTTTAAGGAAGGGTTCAATGTGTCAACTGTTAACCAGTGTGTGTGTTTGTGTTTAACATGGGCGCCTTATTTAATGCAATCTGCATGCTTCTTAACTAAGACGCCTGAAGTAGTTTATCTCTCAAAAGTTTCTCACCTGTTTCTCTGTTTATGTGCATCTTCCTCTTTGGTATTTCTCCCTTATAGTCATCACTGCTTTGGACATGGACGCCATGATGAGCACAATCTACGCCTGGCTGGAGAACCCTGGAAAGTTTGAGAGGTCGCATGGAGTCAACAACACCCTGGATACCGAGATTCTTCCAGAGTCCGAGCTTAAGGATGAGGAAACCCACATCCTTATTGTGGAGGGCTTTCTGCTCTACACCTATGGGTGAGGACTCTTGGTATTCACTGTTTGTTTAGTGATGCGTCACTGTTTCTCTCCTTTGCTGAGCGGGTTTCAGCCAGACGTGCTAAACTTCTTTTTTTTTTTAAATCCTCTTCCAGACCTTTGATCGACGTACTGAACCAACGCTATTTTATTTCCATTCCATACGAAGAATGCAAAAAGAGGAGGTGGTGAGTGTGGCATCTTTATTATAAATATTTTTTCCCCCATCTGTATATTAATGCTTTCACACTGCATCTTCCAGCGGCTATCTTCATAGCTGAGTGTTTCTCTGTTGTCATCCGGCAGCTCAAGGAACTACGCAGTGCCAGACCCCCCAGGTCTGTTCGATGGCCATGTTTGGCCCATGTACGTCAAACATAAGAATATCATGGAAGAGTCTGGAGTTGATGTCTGTAAGTGATCTTACAACGACCTTCCCTAAGTGTGTGGTTGTTCTTGTGCATTTTATGATTGGTTATACAACAAAGTGTAGTTTGTGGCAATGTTGAAGTAGAGCATAAACCTTTTAATGTTAGTCTGACAGTTGAGTTGTGTGTGTGCGTACTTCTTTACAGTGCAACTAGATGGAACTAAGTCCAAGGAACAACTGTACAACTTTGTCTTTGGAGACGTCCTGAACGGCATCCAAATGTGTGTCTAATCAACAAAGGTGGGTTTCTTTAAAAAAAAAAATGTGTCACTCCTTTCTGTCTGACCAGTTACATAGTTGTAAGAACGTCTTGGCTTAAATGAATGATTGTTGATACCTCGAGGGCACCTGTATCATTGAACTTGTGCTGAGTGAGGTGCTAATTGGAAGTTGTGTGTTGCAGGTCAACTGATCGGCTTGAAACAAGAGTGTACATCATGCCAGCTGGATGAAGACCACCTTGCCTTAACAGTTTCTACCTGGCAGTTTTTTCTAATTGACTGCTGAGACTTTTGTAGTATAAATTATTCCTCACCTGACAGCATTGTATGCTGGCATGATTTTATATCCAACATATTTATTGCTTTGTTACCAGCAAACACTCAACAGAGTTGACAAAAGTTTTGAAGGTGGTTGCAGCTAGTTGCACACATTAATAAATGCTCTTCCTGCCAAACATTCTCTCCTGTGATCAATGTTGATTTTTTTGCTTTTCAGTTCAGTTGTTCAAATGAAATGTAAAACAACAAGTTGAGGTTTGCCATACCAACTAAATTTTTTCTTGTTGTGAGACTTAGTTTCCACTTCCATCCCACCCATCCACTGACACTTTGGGTATGTGTGCAGGCGTGTAGCAGAGACACTGCATTGTCGTATTCTGCCAGACCAAGGCTAACCTCTAATTATAGTTTTTCTTCTTGTCACTTTTTTACTTTGACCATGCTGGAGAGAGGCGAGTCACCACTAATACGTTACTGGGTCTCCGTAGCAACACTATCTATCCTTCAAGTGACAGTTGGTATTGGTGATAGTAGTGTCAATGACAGACTCAACCCCGTGACCTAGTGACTGCCTGGGAAATTAGTGTTAACTGGATCATGAGTTGCATAACTAACGCATTCAAAGCCATAAATAAGAAGTGCAAAAATATCACCCGACTTTAAAATGCATGCTATATTAGAGTAACTGAATACTGCTAGGAAAGGACTGAATGTGTCATCTTTTTATTGATTAGGTCTCCTAAACTAATGATGGTTTCCCATACATATTCCCATCTTATAAATGAAGACTGGTCACTGAGTGACCAAGTGCCCTGTCTGTTCAGATACTTTATATCAGCTGCCCCAGTCAGCAGGGTCAGACAACTTGCGTCTTCTCACGGAGCAGCATGTTGTTGTCTTACCAGTTACCAGTGATGATGTAACCTGACTGCTGGAATCTGCTTCCAGTTCAGGTTGTGTGCTGCCACACTGCAGTGGATATCATCTGCTCCCTGAGTTAGCTCCCAGGCCAGTCAGGGGTTACCGTGGGGACGATTAGGAGGGAAGGGAGCTGAACACTGTCAACACTGCATTGGGGAAAACTATTATTCAGTCTAGAGAGTGATAAATAAGCCAGATAAAATAAATAATGTGATTTAGTGTTTAAAATACATGTACTTTTTGTTTTTACCTTTGCTTGGATTGTGATTAATTTCTCTGAACAGTAGTTATATTTTAAAAACAGAAATGTTATTCTGTTGACAGCTGAAGATACAAAATATAAGGCCCAGTAGATCCCATCTGACAATTTGGAACTTTCAATTCAAACTATACCCTGTCTAACGGACATAAAGCTTGTGCCATTAGCTCACAAAAGCTCGAGACAAAATGGAACGTCCTGAATGAAGGGCATGAGTCAGACCTATGGAAGGGGTGGGAGAAACAACTTTTTTTTCATTCCTACAAGAACATTATGTAACACGGAAGGAAAGGAGGTGGGACTTGGCTGAGGCGGGACATGATTTTAGCACCTGGTCGACATAGGAAATTTACAGAATACAAGTGTGTTGTCTCCATGTCATAAGGCATGTCGCCATGTGCATTTGTCAATCCAAATGATATCTGTATCCATATATGAAATGTTTTAAAGGATATCAAATATATTCAATGTCCACATTGTATTGAGTGTAAGCCAACAGACAGCAGCTCAAGACAACACCTGGGTCCATGTGTTATTTAAGCCTACAAAGCAGCTTCTGTGGATCCACTGCATGCTGCCAGTTGGAGCAGTTTCTCTGTCGATTAGATAAGCATTAGTGTCTCTCCTCACAACAGACACCAAGTGTCTCTCTCTCTATTTCTCTCTCACACACACACACACACACACTGCCTGACTGCTGGCCTCTTACACATATTGGACAGTGTGCCCTGCAGTTTTACTACCTGAAACGGTCAGTCAAAGAGCTATTAAAAACTCGCTGTACACAGCCTGTTGTCTAACTGAACGGGCCACGATTCTAATGACTCTCCTGCACACTAGCTTTAGTGAGATTTGTCCTCAGCTCACAGGCTGAGCCCCATCAGTAAGTTGAAATGTGTGTGTGTGTTTGTGTGTGTGCAAGTGTGTGTGCAAGTGTGAGTATGAGTATGAGTATGAGTGAGCGCTGGATATCCTATCCATGCTGGGAATTTCCAACAACCTATTTTAGTTGCTCTTTGGACAAGCATGATGACATTTTACAGATTGTCCCTTGAAGATGAGAATGTACATGTTACTTTTATATGAAGAAATTATTTTATGCTGTTAAAACATGACAGTACTTTATGTTATTTATTTTTAATAACATGATGTAAAATGTTGCTATTATAATGCTATTATATTAAATATGTTGCTTTGTCAAACTCAAAACAATATGTTCACTTAATTCTTGGTTTCATTATTTTAATTAACTTGACACTGACATCTGAATTACCTGGAATGTCGTTGACATGCTAATTGGGCTGATTGTCAAGTCTGCACCCCTACACAACAAAATGGGCGCTACACTTCCCACGCCACTAACTACCACTGAAGTTGTTGAAAAACTTTTCTGCTAGTTCACAATGTTCAATATCTATGTTCCGAAGAACTAAACATGAATGTGTGAGATAAGCAGTTATGTAACTTTACGCGCCAGCGAGCTCTCCTCTAACAGGTCTGGATCTGCACTCAAGGTCTTGGCTTCCTGCCCAACACTGGCCTCTACAGGGCGGGCTCTGCCTGCTTGCCTGCCCCAGGATCAGACACTTCTGGTCAATGCACTCCAGACACAGACACTAAATGCACACACAGAGCAGTGAAGTGATGGATGGTTTTGTCTTCAGAACTCTGGACCGGTTTTTAGGGTCTGGAGTTATCTAGACCACACTAACCATCATGAGGCATGCTATACCGGATCCGACTGGATCTGGGTGTGTTAGTGTGAATGTGTACGCATGTACAGTATATTTGTGCACGCATGCGCGTGTGTGTGTTTATCTGTGTTTGGGTGCGGATTTCTACATCTCTCACCACCTCTGTCTCTCCCTCTATCCCTCTCTCTCCTTCTCTATCCCTCTCTCACCTCATCTGTCTGCCCTGAGAGCATGATAATCAGCACTCTCTCTGCTGTGGTTCCCTTAGATAGAGGACATAAACAAAACCATAAATCTTCATTCATTTTGTTGAACTCCTATACAGTTAACATTTAGATGGCTGTGCAATCTAATTGGCACAGCCATCTACCCAATTCAGACACCACACACACACACACGTGAAGGCAAATGCTTGCTTGCATCTATTTCAATACTGAGGTAACAGAGGATCTGAGGACAACAGACAGCATTTCTCCTGGGGATACTACATGACTGTAACTCCCACAGCTTTTCATGGCAAGGAATCGAACCGGCAACCTTCTGATTAATAGCCCGATTCCCTAAACGCTCAGCCATCTTCTCCTCCTTTTAGCCAAAATAGGGCAATAACAAGGGCAGGGCACACTGGTTTAATCAAATCATCCTTTTCACTCCACCACAACTACCCCGTGCTTCAAAGCATCTTTACATGCGTAGGACTTGTTTCTATATTTACTGATTTACTGCAGCCTGAAAGGAGCCCACGGAAACCAGCCTTCTATAAAATCTTTTGTTTCTAATATAATTTCTTGTTGTTTTGAAAATGCAACTCTTTCTGGCAGTGAGGTACAGAGTGTTAAACTAGCGCCTAGGGGCAGTAATAAAGTCTTCCACCTTTTATGGTTCACCAAGACTGTCTGTGTTTACACTCACAGATGTAATAGGCAGGGGTAGAAATTATACAGTAAGGGGAACAACAAGACAACATTGTTTATCTTCAAACTGGCCACAGGGACATACATCTGGAGTTAGGACCTTACCTTCTCTCTTAGTCAAAAGATGCCAATTGCTGGGACACTACATTTCTGTGACGTTCTGTTCCCAGAGTTCAAGGTTGGGTTGCACACTTGGGTTATTTTGTTTTAAACCATATTTTCGACCATCTGTTGAGTCACAGAAACATAAATACCCATGTTCCTTGAGCTCGTCTTCCCTCAGCAGCATCCAAAGTTATATAACAACCAACTGGTTGGAAAACTAACCTCATTCAAACCCACTACGGATACAGATCCACTAATCCAATCCTTCATATGGCCAATGATGTGCATGGAATATTACCAACCATATGGCAAAGTCTGAGGGAAATAATAACATGATGCAGCAATGAGGAGTGTGGGATAGGGAACCATATCCTGTTATGGTGGACCATGGAGAAGTCTAGTGTTGTTTCTCCCTGAGCGGACAGGCCACAGCCTCCCACTCCTCACCATCTGAAACACTGTTTACTTAGACGGGAAGGCTGCCTGCTACGACACCAGCTGCTGCCGCATGTCTGTGGAGTCGGTTGTGGCTTCGGCAAGGAGGGGTTTGTTTTTGTCCCCGACGGCCAAGTTTCTAAAAGCAGAGGCAAGTCTCGACCAGAGCCGGGGCCTGAGAGGAGAAGGGTCCAGCCTCGGAAACCACTTCTGCCTCTGGGTCGTCTGGCCCCTCACGAACACCCACTCAGTTATCCTTTGGATCCTCAGCGCCTTGCCCAATCAAGAACACATACCCCCTCTCCTGGACAGTATGGAATATTCAGCCTCACCAGGCCCCTGATTAATCGTGTCATAAAAAAAACAGCAAAAAAAGCTTGACCAAACTGTTTAAACATATAAGACAAAAAACACCAGACTTGTCTGGTTTTGATTGTGTAAGGCTCTGGGTCTGGGCCTCTCAGTGGTACACACACTGTGGTGGCTGCTGGAAATAGCAGTGGGAAGGGGGCGGAGAACACTGTGTTGACTTGGGATGCGTTTCCTGCCGTAGTAGTAAGAGTAAAATTAGAGTTTTATGTAAAGTCACGTAGGAGGTGGAGCAGACAGTCTTAAGGTGGTGAGGAATTTCACTTACTTTTTGTCAACAAGCTCTCTTGTTTGACGAGTTGATGTGACCCATAAAACTGTGTTGACATGTTTATTATAATGACCATAAAGGATAAATCCCTCTAAATAAATATGCAAATAGTAGTCCAGAAATTATTTCTCAGAGTACACATTCATGTATTAAAAATTGAATTTGTCATAATAAGCAGGTAGATACTGAGGTTGCCAACAGCAGGTGGCCTATTAAATGTCGGCAGAAACACATTTACAATGCTTTAAACAGCTTTTAGCCTACATTTTTTCTTTTTTCTGAGATGTCCGCCATGACCCTGCCTCAATGTTCCAGTGTGAAAGACCATGTTACAGAAATGTCATGTTTATGTGCACTGGTAACTCCATATCAGTGAGGTTATGATGTTTATAGAATGTATTTGCCAGAGCAGAAACAAAATTTAGAAGAGCTAGTATGATTCTCTCCTGACATCTAGTGGACAATATTCAGAGAACGACTACGTTATTCACAGGTCAAAGGGGAATAGAGTAAACGCATGGGCTTCAACACAAGTACAAAGAAATGTTTGCGATTTATTTAAACGTCTATAATCTCACAGCTTTTCTGTATCTTTTCAATAGAAAGATACAAAAGCGGCAGTGGTCGATTCACACGGGTTCTCTAAAGTTAGTTGTCGTTTTCAAAAAAAGAGATCTAATAGGAAGATACAGACCTACATGTGATCGGAATGAACAAAACATGTCAATCCTAGTCCTTACGACATTAAAATCTTTGGTACTTCTCAAATAGTTCTCAATAACCTATTGACAATTACCAGATACACAAGGGCAATATAACCTTGACAGCCCAAGCACATGACTGTTAAAGACCAAATCATTAAGACAGTTTGACATGAAAAGCACTCTGCTGGTCTACAATACTGCACAAAATTCCAGACTTAATAAAAAAAATGGACACCATATAACTCTGACTACAACTATGCCAACACTGATGCACTTTCTGAACACATTCCATACTTTATAGACAGCAATGTTCTCTTCGGCGTTGCCAAGTAGGTCTCAATGGAGTATTGTGACCTAGTGGTCATCAGAGGTCAGTGTTAAATGTGAACCGCCTGAAGTTGCAGTCTATTTATTTGGTCTATAGGGCTCTTAGCAATTACAAACTAGATCCAGTTATTTGTTAGTAGTACTGCTACAATCTTTTAGCAGGCTTTGCGATGAGTTGTCTTTCTCTCTCAAGTTCCTTTTCTCGTTGTTGCTCTTTCTCCAATGCCTCCTTCTGTCTCTGCTGCTGCAGCTTTAGTGCCCTCTTCTGTTCACAGAGAGGAATCACACAAAATTCATACAAAATCTCAGCTCAATGGTGTCCAAATGTTCTGCTTGAGAAAAGATTGTCCAAATTGTGTCTTAATACGAGCTAAAACATCTTTACACCATACTGCACTGTTCAGAAATTCCTAACTGGTTATGACGTTTGGGTTGTTTTGTACTCACCTTTAATTTTGTTGTCTTCTCGTGGAGCATAATCATCTCTTTCCGGATGTTTATCAGCTTACCGTGGTAAATCTTTGCCTCTGTAAACTGAAATAGACATTCCACAGTGATGTATCAAGTGAGGTGTTTCTTGTGCCCCCAGCAGTCTGTTTTAGACGTGCCCAAACAACATTAACATGCTGGTAAGGAGATACTATCCCACTAAAAACAAAAGGGACAGGACATTAAGGTAAAATACTGAGATGATGAGCTCTGATGCTACAGGTGGAGACAAACTCAGACACCAAAAGCAAACCTACTGTATGTACTGTTCATACCCTCAAAGCCATCATCACTTACCAAGGACAAAATGAGTATTTAGATGCATCACTCACATCTAACAATGTGATGGCAACCCATGTAACTCTATAAGTATTATATGATTATATATTATATGAAATCACAATGTACTGGTATTCTTTAAAACCCAAGTATTCAAATCTATTTTTTTCACCAGCATAAAGGCTTACCAGTGAATTCAGATCCAGCAGACCATTGCACTCTCTGAACTTGGTTACTTCCTGGTCCAGTGTTTCAAGTAAGATGACTTGGTTTTGCCTGGTCAAAAAAAAAGAAGTTTGTTGAAACAAGTATTAAAACCAAAAGGCTTTAGCAATCAGAGACCAAACGTAATCTGTCAAGGGAATACTAACGTGAGTTCTTGAAGAGTTTGTTTAGAGTTTTGTAAATCCGGCAGGTAGTGGGAGAGAAGTCCTTCTGTGAGGTTTTCTATCGCTTGCCTGTCCACCAACACAGCCTCCTCTTCAGGTACAGGCAATGAGTTTACAGGTGGCAGAGATTCTTGAGACATCAAACTGTGATCTATGGAGGAAAAGAGTTGAACACGGCTTTGAGTACACAAATTCCAGTTCCATCAAGCTAAACATCAGCACTATAAGACCACAAAGGAGAGTCATCTTAAGCCATATTGTTCTTCTTTTATTTTACATAGAAGAGTTGGCGGTAAGTGTAATTGGTCTTAACCAGAAACGAATCTGGCTGAGCATACAGTTGTCCCATAGAGGTATACACACAGTTCTTGAAAGTGCCGATGGCGATGCTAGTAATACGGTTTACTTTAATGCGGTAAATTCATAATACCTATGTTTTGAGGAAGATTATTTTGAGAAGAGGAACCTTCCTCGGCTTCCCTTCTCTCTGCCTCCATGTATGACTCCACTTTCTTTAACCGACGAGAATAGGAGCAAGGGATCTCACAAGACTCCACTATCAGCAAGTCATCTGCAACCAGAAAACCAAACTTAGTGGGTATAGGGATGAATAAGAATTGCTGCAACGAGCAAGAATAAGTTTCGTACAATCTGGTGCGAGTAGGGTACACATTGCCTAGCACACAGTCATTCGTTAGCAAATGGCTAGCTGTAGTTAAGTCCAGCTATGACATATTTCGATGCTGATCAACCCCATGTGAGGTAGAACAAGCGTGTATAAATTGCGACCGTGTAATGTTACTGTAAAATGACTGATTACCAGATTGCATTTACCTTTTGACTATGACAGTCCATCAAGAATTGTTGGAGCGTCTGGACATCATGTGACTCTTTCTGGCACTCACTCAATCATGTGAATGTATATATCTCCGGCACTAGCTGTAGTACCCCAGTATCCCACACGCCCTGAATCAGGCTTTTGCGGTGACTAAACACTTAAATAAATAAAATAATGTATTTTAGATTTGGGGAGCTATAATATTTGATAAGGTCGCTGCTAGTCCGTCTATCAAAAGATAGCAATGTACGCAACAACTACAGTGGCGGTTCTGTGATGCCGATGCAACCAAACTTGCTACCAGCTCTCAAGGTAGGTAGCTCTAGCTGTCATGTCAAACCAGCTAGAGCTAGCTGTTGTGGTTAAGACAATGTTATTACTTCCTGTAAGAGGAAAATAGCTGGCTGGTCTCGCAAACTAGTTACACAGTAGGCTACACTGTGTTTTGAAAATATGCTAGGTAGCTAGGTTAATAACGGACTGTCTGGACTGGGTGGACACTATTGGTAAGTATCTAAGCTAAAGCTAATTTTAGGTCGTACAAAATAGTTAGACAGAAGGTAGCAAAAGGTCGCCAAAAACTAGGTAGCTTGTTACACCCTGCCTTGTAATTTCTGTTCTCAGAGTCTGCTAGGAGTGACTCATTGAGTGCTACGAAAATCATTGGGACGACTCAACTAGACTAGTTTAGAACAGCGTTGATGTATGACTAGATACTAGTTAGTAGCAGGGCAATCCACCTGGCTACGCTAGTCTACGTACTGTACTTCGTTTGTAAAGTTATTTGGACAGTCAAGACTAGCTACTATTATTTGCCGTTTATTCGATCTCTCACAAATAATTATTTCTGCTTATATCTACAGGTGTCTGAAGAGGACTGCGTTTACTGACAGCACGATGTCCTCTTGCCTGATGCGATGTATATGACGTCCACATGCTAACATCAAATTCAGGTTTAGTTAGCTATACTCCTCCCAGAATTAATAATGTCAGGTGCGAGGATAATGACCAAGTTGCGGTCAGCCTTCAAGAAGGAGCGTGACGATTGGGACCTGAGTGACACGGCACCCTTCGACTTTTCCGACGAGCTGGTAGACGACGAAATCCCCAAATTCAACAAGCTGAAAGTGGTTGTTTCGGGGGACATGGAGGATTATTCCGCCGGAGCCTCGTCCAATGGAGTAGTTGTCAACACGCTGGTGGCAGACGATGACGACTCCTTGCTGGGTTCTTCTTCAAGTCTTGGTAGTCCTGGGCTCAACATGGACCCATGTGAGAGTTGCATCAAGAAGAAAGAACAGATCAAAAGGAGGAGAGTGATGAAGAAACTGGGCTGCGCTGCTCTGCTGTATTTCCTTTTCATGATAGGGGAACTCATAGGTAAGAAGGGGAAATGCAGGCCATGATATCACCACCTAGGTCTGGCTCAGTGATTTATAGCTCAGGTCATTGAGAGTCTAAAATGTGAACACTAAGCTTGTTAATAATATCTTTAGTCACCCGAAACATTACAGAAATTGTACTGTCTTATCTGCACATGCTGTAGTATGCTCTCGTGAATTTGATATATTCCACCATGTGTCATACTGTCCACATCTTGCCCTATGTAGCCTATCTCAAACTTTATGCTCACATGAAAAGTTCAGATTTGTAGGCTCTATGATGCTTTTTCAAGGTTCCAGAATTTTAACAACTAATTGTATTTGTCTGTAGGTGGGTATTTTGCTAACAGCTTAGCCATAATGACTGATGCCCTGCACATGCTTACGGACCTGGTGGGCATTGTTGTGTCTTTGCTGGCCCTGTGGCTCTCTGCAAAACCTCCCACCAAGACGTACACCTTCGGACTGCATCGGCTGGGTAGGCCGGCCTTTTGTTCCTTACCAACACTCTGTCCCTCTCCTCTTTCACTCATTTACATTTGACATTTTATTCATTTAGCAGACGCCTTTAATCCGAAGCGACATACAAATGGTGCATAAACAAAAGCACAGCAGAAGTCCTGCTTTCACCTCCGGACCTGGAGTTGTCGCAGGCAGATGTATTATTATCTATCTAGAGGATGTGTCCAATCAGCAGGCAGTGTTCTTACATGTAACTGTAGCGGACAGTATCAAATTACTGCAATGTTTTATAGCTGACTTGGGAGAAAATTGGGTTTCGTATTACGACCACCTGTAGAATTGATATGGTATACCCAACAGCACTAGATCCAGATGTCCAGTAAATGTTTTTATTCAATGTAATTTGGTATATTTAAGCAATAAGGTACAAGAGGCAGTCCTTTATCGTCAATAAAGTACGTGTTCCAGGGTGTTGTTAGGCCCGACGCTGAGCGTACTTAATGTAAACAGGCGTACAGTACTTTATCGCTCAATAAAGCACACCCCGGAACTACCTCTCAACCAATCAGAATGCTTGATTTAATCTACCCGTAGTATAATTACTTGTAATGGAAAAGGTGTTAGATCTTTTGATGTTCACAACGGATGCTAAAAGTGTTTATCTCTTTTTGATAAGATATGGTTTGAAAAACAAGCTGCTCGGTGGAGGCGTGTGGGTTTAGTACACTATTAGCCGCAGAGTTTTGACATGTTGCCGTTTCCCATGTCCTCATCACAGAGGTGGTGTCTGCCGGCATCAGTGTGCTGCTCATCTACATCCTGACGGGAGTGTTACTGAACGAGGCGGTGCAGAGAACTGTACACCAAGACTTCTCCATAAACGGAGACGTCATGCTCATCACTGCAGCCGTAGGAGTGGCTGTCAACCTGATGTGAGTGAAACTCGCCAACGCAGGCAAATGCAAAGGCGTGTTTGTTTCAAAAGGTTCAAAATGTTGTAAATATGTAACCATTCAGTTCAAAGTTATTTTATTGTCCATCAAGTGACTTGGTGAGTTAGCTTGGCCTCCCTCTGCAAGTTAATCATAGTACAGGTGAGGTGAATTGACAGAATCTGTTACAACCCAAGTTGTACTACAACCTAATTCTTCATAACAAATGGGAACAAAACTTCACACAACAATAACAACCCATACGGCTGTGCTAACCGTCAAGTAAAATCACAAGTTGTGTAACTGTCAGATGGCTAACTGGTTAGGGAATCGGGCTATTAATCAGAAGGTTGCTGGTCCGATTCCTGGCCGTGTCAAATGACGTTGTGTCCTTGGGCAAGGCAGTTCACCCTACTTTCTGTGGGGGAATGTCCCTGTACTTACTGTAAGTCGCTCTGGATAAGAGCGTCTGCTAAATGGCTAAATGTAACTGTGTGTTCATGTTCTCTACTGTAGAATGGGCTTTTTGCTGAATCAGAACGGCCACCTCCACTCCCACGGGCACGGGCACGGGCATGGACATGGACACTCCCATGGTCCCCCCTCTTCCTCCGGCCCCCAGTCCTCAGGCCAAGGTCAGCAGAGGAGCCATGGGAGCCTGGCTGTCCGGGCTGCCTTCATCCACGCCCTTGGAGACCTGGTACAGAGTGTAGGGGTACTCATAGCAGCCTACATTGTCCGCTTCAAGGTAGACTACATTTTTTCACAAGAATATCATTGTTTACGTTGTGATCTCATGTCATGATTGGAGCCTGTGTCTTCTACATTATAAATGACCAGAACACAACACATAGTCATTTGCAACAAATAGTCCTCCCTGAGCACATATGTGGATGAGAAAAGCTGTTCCTACTCATGTCACTGAGATGAAGACAGTCTCCCGTCAGGAGCAGTGATACCATTGAGTTTGATATGTTTGACCCCTCAGCCAGAGTACAAACTGGCGGACCCTATCTGTACCTATGTGTTCTCCGTCCTGGTGCTTTTTACCACCTTCCGTATTATACGAGACACAGGAGTCATCATACTGGAAGGTACGTATCACATGATACAGCACAGTAGTTAATAGTCATGATTTCCCTTCTGTCACGGCTGAACCCGTTTGACTTGTGGCCGCCTCTTCTGGTCCTGAATGTTGCATCAGTTGATCCCGTATCTCTGAATCAGTCCGTGTCGAAATAGATGTGTGTTGCTGTGCTGTAAGTATATGACATCTGAAGGAGGTGTCTGTTTTTCTGCCATGCTTAGGAGCCCCCAGGCATTTGGACATTCAGCGAATCAAAGAAGACCTTTTGAAGATTGAAGACGTCCAATCAGTGGATGAGCTGAACGTGTGGGCGCTGACTTCAGATAAGATCGTTGCGCTGGTACACCTACAGCTCTGTGAGTTAGCCTGACTTTAGACAAACTCCTCCTACTTACCAGCAGACATGCAGTTGGAGCGGCACGCATCTTGCATCAGTTACGTGGCAACATGTTTGTAGCCATTGATGCAGTGTTTATAGTTTCACTTGAAGTTGTTTCACTTGCATATTTTCAGAGACACTTTGAAAAGCCTAGCCTAGCCTTTCGGCGAAAATTCAGCTTAACATTGTATGATGATTCATATCGAACGTTTCCAAAACCATGTGTTTGTGTGTTGATAGTGCCCTCTAGTGCCAGTGCGTGGGAGGACGTCCAGGCCAAGTCTCGCCACCTGTTGCTCCACACCTACGGTCTGGCCAGGTGCACCGTGCAGGTCCAGACATACAGACAGAGGCCCGTAAACACCTGTGGACACTGCCAGCTGCCCAGCACCTGAGGCCTGACACACAGGCCTCGCCTCACATACCTGCTTCCAGGTGAACGAGTCCAAGACAGGCACAACAGCATTCAATGCAACCAGTTCATCACAGGTCAGTGTTGCAGGATATGCAAGTAGACTGACACTTAGGTTTGTGCCAAAGGACAGTAAACTGAACTGACGGTCAGCGGATGCAAATGTCTTACTTAAGGGTGGCTACTTCCTCCAGAGACTTTAACCTATGCCTGCGAAGCTCAAGCTTAATCTTTAATCACCATTAAAGCCTATGTTTAACTTTGTTCCTCTTTTTGTATTCATTTATTCAGTTGTTAGTGTTGTACTAAGCAAATGATTGTCAGATGTAATTTTATTGTTTCTCTTCCTCTTCAAACAAACTGTATTTCTTTTTAATTTTTGCTATTGAAATGCACAGGTGCCTCTGTCATGATATCATGTCATATGGTCTACAATGCATCCTGGGGCTTGTACCATACAACGAGATTACTGAATAAACCGGGCTTATGTCAGGGAAAGTAACTAACATAAGCCTGGCTTATTCGGTAAACACGTTTTATAGAACAGGCCCCAGGATGCATTGTAGACCATATGACATGATATCACACATTTCCATTGACTTGGATGCAGCAAGTAGTATACTCTTGTTTGACTCGTTCTTGTTATGTATCCGATTCCTATCATATCCACATGCTTTTGTTGATGTGTCTGAAAAGGGCTGACACTCATTCTAAGCTTTGCATGCACCAATTTTAGAGAGGGGAGTCTTTTTTTGCCTCAGTAACCACATTAAAACAAAATTAATGTACATGTTTATTTACCAGCAGCTCAGTATGATTGAAAACCAGGAGACAATCAAAATTTGGCAGTATTTGATTTGTGTTTGACACAAAAGTTAAAGAGGATCATGCCTGGTCCTAATCTGTGCATAGGAGATGACATGAGTACGTTCTTTGAATGTCTCGTTTTAACGTAATCTCTTTTCAGCAGACAAGTGAAAAGATGTTGTCACCATGTCAGAGATGTAGTATTTTCCAAAGCAACTGTACTGAATTGAAAGGTGTAGAATGTGCCAAGTCATGTTATGGCCTACAAAAGGCTTGTTTGGTTTCTTAAAGGATCAACAACCTTGCCTGAGATCATTGATATCAAGAGGAATTTAATACTGAATTTGAGGAGAAACTTTTGAGAGAAACTATTTTCCATATGTTTCCCTTACTAGAGTAAAATCAGCTCATGCCTTTTTTGTGTTATTTAGTGATTTGCACATTCCTCCAACTTGAAACTTTTATTTTGCAGTATTTTTACAATACTAAAATGACAGTTTAATATTCTGTATCTATTTTGAACTAACATCAGATAATAAGGCACTAAACTGCCTATTGTCATGCTTCATTTTACTAACGGCACGAATATCACAGTCTCTCAACTGGAATACTGATTGACACCAAGATGTGAATGAATAAACTGTTGTTACATGCAGAATAAACCCTTTTGAACACTCAAATTGATTGGCCATTTTTGCTCATGTTTTTGTGTTATCCAGACACACCAATGGGTGGTGTTGCTGTCAGCAGAGTTTAATGTCTGGGCATTGCCAATTTACAACCTGGTCAAGTTATTACAATAAGTACAAGTACTTACAAGTACTTAGTAGATTTTTCTGGTGTCAGTACCTGACAATTGTTCTTACAACTTTACATTCACTCCCTAAATTTTTACACAAATATCTGTGCTTTCTACTTAAATGTTAAGGCTCATTGCATTAGTTTGAATCTGTATTCGGTGGCATCAATATCATTTATTGTTATTGCGCATATTTCAAAAAAGAAATCCCCCCCCCCAAAAAAAATTTAAGGTTGAAAAAAAATGTTGAATGGTTGAACAAATATTTTCGAAAAAGAAAAGTTTTGAAATGGTTGAAAAAATGTAGACAAAGTTTCAAAAGGTTTACAATATATTTCGAAAAATAACATTAAAATGTTGAAAACATAAAGTTAGTTTTCAAATGGTTCAAAACATATTTTGGAGGAAATAAAGTTTCCAAAAAAGATTTGCATCATTGATATTTTGAGTCATCACTATTTATGTCAAATAACGGATTGTTATGATGACAAAGTGTGAGGCTGTTATTTTGCTTTTCAAAACTTCTCTTACACACAGGTCCTACTCTTCCTTCCTGCCTTTATATAGATGCTATAATAATAATAATAATATAGATATGTATCACAATTACATACCACCATTTTTCTCTGTCTTTGTCACTGCTCCTTGGTAATGTAAACCATGTAATCAATCACTTCATCACATATTGTTATGTTAATGTTGATGACACACTAGTAGTTCTATTCTCATTATGGCAACTGTGACCTGGAGCGTGAAGAATTTGCTTAGCCAAATACCCTACAGGCTGATCCTTTTGTCAGGCAGTGTGATCTATGTAACTGCGGTCTCATCTGCACAGCCAGATAATACACTCAATAACAGTGTGCAATAGCAATCAACTAAACTTGATGCCTTTAGTGCCTATTGATTACTTATAATGGATAATTTATTGATTACTCATTGAATTTAGTTTCAACATGATTTCTTAACCCACAACTTGGGAATTGGTCCCCCATTTATACAAAACCTCATTTATTTCTGGATATCCACCTAAAATAGTACTTCTTTGTCGAAATAACTCAAATACTCAACATGTTGTATTATTCTTCCTTGAGTAAAACAGTATTATTAAGCAATATTGCTTCTCTTTGTAATCACTCTGTCTAATCAATCCGGATCCTAAGTGGTTCATGTAATTTTAACAAACCATGTCATTATCATAATGGAGGATTAGTGTTTGCTGACCAACATTTTAAACAGTCCTGTATTTCTTCAAAATGAACTATTGACTATGTGACCCAATCCCACAGCAAAGAATAACAGGAAGCTAATCGAGGCGGCGCTCAGACTAGTCCATTACGGCTGTCGCTGTGAGTGGAACACTTTGAGGATGAAAGGAAGGAGGAATAAGGAAAGTCACAAAATAAAATTAAAAGGATATTCAAACACTCGATTAGACAAAAAGTTGAAATTTTGGGGGGGGTTTGGTATAGCTATGGTACACAATTTATTGTTGAAAGGTGTAAATGTATACAGTATATTTCACACATTTTTAAATACAGTGCATGTACATCTACGGCAAGAACAGCTTGGTGATATTGAGCACTACCGAACGGGAAACGTCCTTGAAGACGTCATTGATTAGAAGCAGGACAAAGCAGATTAAAAACCACATCGGTATACCCGAAGCATTTCAGTAAATGTCAAAGCTTCTAGTCTGTGCAAAAAGGATTCTGTTAGACTGATGGGGTGTCCAGGAAAGGTGATTGATGGAAGGTCAGTTTTAGGGCAGGGTAGGGAAGGGTGGTTCTGGCCGGTTGGGTCTCTTGATGAAACCTCACTTGGTCATACTCTTCACCAATTCTAACGCCTCTATTGGTTTCCATTGCTGGTTTAAAGTGATTAGCTGCAAGATAAAAAAAAAAAAAAGGTACACTGTCTGTCTTCCCATCTATCATACCATTAGTAAACAGTCATGTAGAATCATCAACAGTGGGCTACATCATTTAGAGTTTCAGAAATATACTTTATATTAGATGCACTAAGTAATTGCAAGAAGGTTGGGTGAAGGTTTGGTTGAATCTTGACAATGGTGCTCCTCTTATGACTCATGTAAGAACAGTATGTACTGTTCTGGCAGGTCAACAACATCCCTGTATCATAACTTGTTTTAACTATCATATCTGATTGGAACTTTTCAACAACAATTACCTTTTGGGGTTTTGATGGATCGAGTCCTTCCCAAGGCTCTGGGTTGTAGGTCTTATTCAAACTGAATATTAAAAAGATAAAGTCAGCTAAAATAGGATGGGATTTGACAAGCTTTCTGATCAAATGTGTCTGTCGAGGACATATAGATAAACTCCTAGTTAGAGTTAGAAAACATGCAGACTTGAAATAGAATGTTGATTAATTCATCAAATCATAAAGTCTCACATGACATCGGGTTTGGTGAGTAGAAAGTAAATTGCCGCAGAGGTTGCTCCTGTTGCAGCAAACGCCATAAAGCCAATCAGAGGGATCAACTAAGGACACACGAACGACATATGAAAGTTATATGGCCCCCAGAACTGAATTTTCTACCATCACTATTCGCCTTCTAACAGAAATTAACCTTGGTCCAGACTTGGCCGCTATATTTAAGTGATAGTTGAAATAATAAAATACATTAAAAAAATAAACGCATCACCTAATTCACATTGGCACCATTTTCGAGTCACTCACCTCTTTCCTCTTCCTCAGCATTTGGATAAAACTTGACATTTTGTCCAAATTCACTTTAGGAATCTATAGAAAACAGTTTTAAAATGAAATAAAATGAATGTTGAATCGATGTTATTCATCAATGATGAGCATCAAGTAATTGGAACATTCCATGTCACCTGTTACTCTCAGAATCCGAGATACTTTTGGATGGGAGCCTTCTGACGGCAGGTCTTTTGCGGAAGAGGTGATACGACTTGTAAAGCACGTACACAAACCGTCGTCACTTCTCACAATGACATCACCCTGTATTGACAGCTATCGAAGGAGAGTCCCATTAAGGGAAACTAAAAGTACCACGCACTCTTTTGTATGCAACGCCCCCATGTGTTTGCTGAACACAGTGCGTACATCATAAAAAGCTTGACAACCTACGATTTTTCGCAGTCATGTTAGGACTTTGATAAAACAGTGAAAGATGCCATCATGGAGAAGTGTTCTTTTATAGGCTACGTATTTGTTCAGGCAAGTATAGGACCAGGATCATTTAGTCTCCAGTTCTATTCGTTTCCACTGCTGGTTTATATTGATTAGCAGCAGGGCCACAGGAGATAAACAAGTCAGACGTCGGGGCATCGTAAAGGGGGTATAAAGGGGTGAAGAATCAGAGGCCCCAGCTTGGACACATGGTCACCACTGATGTTCAGTAATAGTAGATCTTATATTTGGTTTCAAAGGTCCTGGCAATGCCATGGCTTCAGTAGAAGATCTAGCATTCTGTCAGAAGACTTGTCACGTAGTACCATCTAGTAGTAATTCATTCTTAGATGGCTGTTGACATTACTGTTCCTTATGTCACTCATATTGAACATAATTCACACAAAAAGCTCTTTCACTTGGACAAAAACGAAGTCATTCCCGTTTTATCTTCCTCTCGCATTTATATTTCAAATATTATTTTTTTATAGCAGCACAGATTAAATGAACATAATCACTATTACATTTTTTGTGAGAATGTAAAAACATTCTGAAAGGCATTTGAAACAGCAAATAGACACACCCATGCATGGCAAGATACTATTTTATGTCAAAACCAAAGTTACAGAGTGACTGTAAAGATTTAGAGACATATACATACATAAAACGTCTGAACTAGGCTACCAAGTGACAGTTTTCATCTGAGCGGGAATTGATAACTCTGAATCTGCTGGGTGGTGAGAGAGGGAGTCATCCGGTGAAGAGACTTGAGGAAGTGTTCGCGTTTGATGGTGGAGGCCTCCATACCCTCCTCCTGGAGGGTCAACAAAGCAGCCTGGAACAGAAAGGAAATCCCACTGGATCAGAACTAGTCACGTTAGTCAGGGGCAGATCAAGACGAAGGTCTGGTCAGGGCCTGTGTGGTCGATCGTACCTCCTTGCAGAGCATCTCTATATCAGCTCCAGAGAAGAGCTCCGTCTGAGAAGCAAGCTCCTCCAGACACACGTCAGGGTCTAGAGGCATTCGCTCACTGCACACTTTTAGGATGGCCAGACGGGCCTAAATAAAACACACACGCGTCAGAGAGAGAACGCTGATCACGATTAGTTTACTGATGGTTAGCATGTCAAAAGTTGTTTCACATTAGACAGAGTTGAGTGTTAATTGGGGTAAATTCCTGTGGTACCGGTGGATCAGGTGGAGGGACGTAGATGATGTGGTCCAGTCTGCCAGGCCTGAGGAGGGCGCTGTCTATGGAATCTGGTCGGTTAGTCGCTGCTACTATCATCACCTCTTTGTTACACACTTCCTGACAGTCTACCTGACAGGAGCATTGGATAACATGTAGATATTAAGAGAGCACTGTACATTCACATCCAGCCACAAGACAGTCGTGTACATTACCCCAAAGTGAGAGTGTTTATTATCAAACCAACTTGCTGCTGTGGCTGGCTTTCCTCCACCCCCTCTGCCTGAAGGACCTTCCCTGCTCCCCTCCTCTCCAGGGTCTTAAAGCCCACCCCATCCAGTTCATTGAGCAGCACTGAGAGAAGGCGTGTCTGAACACTCTGGGGTGTGTCGCTACCAGACCGTGAGCCAATCAGAGTGTCTATCTCATCCAGGAAGAGGATGGAAGGAGAGCAAGCCCGTGCCTGGCGGAATAGCTGCAAGTAAAACAAACTCAATCAATCAATCAAGTCTAAAACGTCTATAAAAATGTCCCTTTTATTAAATCACACTATGAGGGATATGAATATAGATATATACAGTATTTAACTAACCTTACCAAACAAATATGAAACCACAGACTACTCATGTAGGATCTGGCCTATGTAAAACTTAAGGATAACTGTTTATCCTTAAAGAATAACTGTTTTAAATGTGTTCATATTAGAGTTAAAGCAGCCAAGTTCACCTGGGCCAGAGCCTTCTCTGAGTCCCCTACGTAGGGAGAGTAGAGGTCGGCTCCACTGACGGACAGGAAGGAGCAGTGAGAGGAGGCGGCAGCAGCCCTGGCCAGGGTAGTCTTAGCACAGCCCGGGGGTCCGTACAGCAGCACCCCCCGAGGCCGACTCAGACCAAGACGCACAAACGCCTCAGGGAACCTCATCGGCCACTCTATACTCTACGAGGCAAAGAGAGGGATGAAGTTAGGCAGGGACAACCTAATGTCTATCCTGAAGAGTGTCTGTGCTACTCATGTTACTGAATGAATCGTTTTGAATGCTGCAACTACACCTGTTGGAGTTTGAGTTTGACGTCTTCCAGGCCTCCTATTTGCTCCCAGGAGAGAGGGGACAGCTCTGTCCTGCCCAGACTTCCTCTCAGGCAGGAAGGTCCAACGGCCTTCAGGGCCTCCAGGAAGTGCTCCATAAACACAGCCTGCTCTCCTGAATCCTGAATGACCCAAACCAGGAAACACAAGTGTTCCTTTGAAATACCAGTTGAGTTGTGTGTCCGGCCCTGGGGTGGTTTGAGAGGAATCGTTCCCAACCTGGGTGTTGTGGCGTATGGCCTGCATGGCTGCCTCCCTGCAGAGGGCGCTGAGGTCTGCTCCCACGTACCCTGTGGTTCTCCTGGCCAGCTCTGCCATGTCCACACTGGGACACACTGGCATCTTCTCGCACAGAACCGATAAGATGGCAGCCCTCTGCTCCACGGTAGGAGCTCCTATGATGACCTGTGAGGGACACATGAGAACAGTTACACAAAAAGGCAAATGGTAATAGGGCAATGATGCATTATTTGGACATCGCTTAGGATAAAATTCTGCTACAAGAATAAAATGTAAATATATAGTGCTCACCAGACATATATTATTAGTATTAATAGTTAGTTTTTTTACACAAACGCTCTCACCTCCCTGTCGAACCTGCCAGGCCTCCGTAGAGCCGGGTCCAGGTTGTCCGGCTGATTGGTGGCTCCCACAATGAGGAAGTGATCTGATTGGCCGATCCCGTCCATGAGGGTGAGCAACTGAGCTACCAATCGATTCTCCGGGGCGGAAGAACCTGTTCGTCTGGGACAGAGGGAGTCCAGCTCATCTAAGAACAGCACACATGGGCCCTCGTCCGCGGCAGCCCTGGCCCGGTCGAACACTCCCCGTAACCTCTCCTCACTCTCCCCTGGCCGAGAACCCACCACCTGGAGACCAATCGGTGAAGGCCACAAATCTTACTACAGATGAACCGTATGCAGAAACCTTGCTGATACGGACAGACACTGAACAAAAACAACAGGATTGTAGTCATTAACTGAAGTAGTTTTTTTTACCTCTGGTCCTCGGACCACCACCAGGCTGGCCCCCACCTGCGCCACCACACTGCGGACCAGCAGGGTCTTCCCTACCCCTGGAGGCCCCACCAGAAGCACCCCTCTGGGGCAGGAGATACCCAGAGACCCCAGGGTGGCAGGGTAGAGCAGTGGAAGATGGAGCATCTCCCTGAGAGAGGCACTCACCTGAAATAAGAAAGAAAAGACTGAGCAAATGATGCTTCTTTCAGTTAAGAGGTCCATGTGCCTTTCTTACTGTTGCCATCAGATTAATTCAGGGGTGGGCAATCCTGGTCCACAGGTGCCACTGTCCTGCATCTTTTACATGTTTCCCTGCTCCAGCACACCTGTTTCAAATGAATGAGTTGTTATCCAGCTCTGTGGAAGCACCATGGGTAATGACCATTCATTTGAAACAGGTGTGCTGGAGCAGGGAAACATCTAAAACATGCAGGACAGTGGCACCTGAGGACCAGGATTGCCCACCCCTGGATTAAACTCTACCTAGATTCTTCCTTCATTCACCCTACACTCACCTCCTCCAGGCCCCCGAGAGGAACTCTTGGCTGGTCCTGTAGCTGTGCTTTATAATGCCTGAGGCTGTGGGTGCCACTGATCTGCACACTGGTCTTAGAGGTGACCACACCAGCCTCCGCAGAATCCAGGTTGACACTCTCGATGACAATCATTTTAAGCTCAGTCTCGAAATCTTCAACGTTAATCACATGCTTCTCATGGACATAAACACCTCTCAGCATGTCTTTCACCAGTTCCTGAATGAGCAGTTGAGGCGAGTTCTTTTTAAAGTCTGCATTCTGGATGACAGCAGTTACTTTGATGCTTCTCAGTTTGGGACAGGTGACAGGCCTGAGATGGCTAAGGGTCAAGCTCAGGTGAGAGGGAGGCTGGTTGATTAGGCTAGGAGAGGAACATTTGGAGTCTATTTGTATGAAGTTCTCCGCCAGGTCAGCTCTGGGCCAGGCTGAGCACAGGCAGGTTCCCCTGGGTAGAGACACCAGGACGGGGGACCCTAGCCCCAGCCCTAGGGTTGTCATCAAGCCTGGTCCCAGTCTGCATCTCTGTGTACCGCGGTCTGCGGGGTCCACCGGCAGCACTTTCAGAGACATTGTGCTTCTCTCACGTCCTATTGTAAAAAAGATAACCGGTTTTATTTTCACTTTTATTAGTACGACACACAGTTCAAGTTGCATGCTAGAGTGGACAGACCTTGGAATTTATAAATGTTCTTTTTGTTTCTTTTTTAATCCAGGCTTGTAGCATGCTGGCCTCATTCAATAGCCTACGTAGGTACGTACGTAAAACACAAACACTACAATAACACCCAAAGAGCACCACTAGCTACTTAGCCAGGTAATGTACTTACCAGTTAATGTGTTTTGATATTTCGGAAATTGTTAGACGTATTAAATACATTTATCCGGATTAAAACTTCAGGCTGTCAAGATCTGTGTTTACCGTAGCCATGTGAGCCAGATATACATTGGCCAACCAAAAACGTTTCCGTAGTTTGGTGGACGCATGAACATTTTACGTTTTTTAAAGTTTATGATCTCAGTTTTGTTCCTATGGTCACATAGACCTACATATCCATATTATTTGTCAGATGACGAGGTAAAAATATTAAATTGTTATAGTCTTAGTGGTCGTAATTGTAAAAAACATCATTTTAGTTTCTTCCTGCATAAAAAGTAATCAAAGTTGAACATGGTTTAATTTTAGTCGGACAGCTTTTGTGTGTTTTTTTTATTTATTGAATACAATGCAAAAGGTACAAAGTATGCATCTGCAGCTCAGACATTATTGTAGTTTATTAAAAAAACATGATATAAACATACATATAGGTAATTTGTACAATTAAATATGCAGACCCTCTCTTGAAATTCTCCTTAAGAAATGTTTCCCATTGACAGTTCTGTTTTATTCGTCATCATCCCTAAAGTTACATACTTCTAAAGAAGCGCAACATGTGACACGTTTAATTGTCGTTGTGAGTGGGATCACATGGTATACTATTATAACTGAGATAAAAGTGCGATTTCGAAACTTCACTTTCTCTTCCTGTTTCTAACGTGAAGGTTGCCGTGCTGTCCTGGCCGAACACTGATAGACTAATTTAGGTCAGGTGCAGCTCAAGAGCAACAGCTCTAGGGCCGTACAGGTGGTGAGAAAAAAAACGTTAGAGGCATACAAGGTTAGTGCGAGTAATCTTATGGCTATTGTCGTGGCAGTCTATGATATCATGAAAAGTTTGTAAGTCCATTGGACAGCAATGCCACTTGTGTACTCAGACAATGAATGAAATGCTATGAATGAAACCGTTAAGTTTTTGCAGATATGAATCAGGTATAATACACCATGTATGCATGTTATGCTAATTGTTTTTTGGACAGCAACAGAAGACAAGCGTTTGTGCGTGCGTGCGTGTCAGTGGAATTACTTTGTCCCTGTGCTCCTGTCCTGCCTGTGCTTATAACATACCGTGTGTATAATCTCTCTGCTTGTGCAGCTGTGCCCTGGGCAGCAGGAGGGTCTTGGCACATTCCCACTTCACCGTCATATTTCCAGATCTCGCGAACTTGTCCTGCATGTGTAACCAACCCTGGGCCCGTATCTGCTTGTCCTGGAGAGCTGAAATGTCACACTGCTGTCTCTAGGCCTTGCCACAGAGTGTGTGTGTTAGGGCTCAGGATTTTGGGGGGGAAAGTGAAATGTGCTTTGTGATCTGAAAGCCGAAGTTGAGTGGATCTTATCTGTGTGTTTGTGTAGTGAAAAGTTGGCTAGGGGCAGCTCCCACAGAAGCCATGTCGACCCTGCTGCGCTGTGTCTCCGGATCCTCTGTCACCTTGTTCCAGCAGGGCGTCCGGAAGAAGGTTCACCAGACAGGGAGGAGATGTTTCAGGACATACCCTGTGCTGTGGGACCAGCAGGCTACTAAAGGCAAGTTACAGCCTCTTATCTTTAAGTCTGCAGTGGTTTGTTTAGCCTGGAGTAGTTAGGTTTCTCCTTCTGTATCATTGTTGAGCGACGATGAAACACTCTTTACAGCTGAATTAAGACTGGAAATGTTTGCACAAGGCTGTAGGAGAACTTACCAAAATAGCTAGGCACTTACACAAACATGTCTAGTTTATACTCAGCTCTATATCCCGTGTAAACGCGAGAGGTCAGTTAAAGGTGAAACGTAGGTCTTGATTCTTTGTGTGTGTTTCTGCATATAAACACTTTCCCCGCGGGTCAGAGTCGGCGGTAGTGCACGAAGCGGTGTGTCTTGTGTGTTTGTAAGTTTTGGGAGTTTCTCTTGAGCTTCAAGGGTAGTTTAACGCTTGCCTGGAGAGGCAATGCAGGCCTCTCCATGGAAACTGGCTCAGAGCCAATCAGCTGCTAATAATGTCTCTGCACTAGCGAGGTCATCAAGCCATGTATGGAGAACTATTTGAAACTGGACTCCACCAAGCCTGTACCCTAGCACTCTCAGTTGTACATGCTGCCCTGTTATGAGGAGTAGCATAAAACAGGGAAAGCTCAACCAGACCTTCTTGTCACTGAACGTATGCAATGCTTCCAACCAGAGTGAATCCTTCTAATCTGCCCAAGATGGCGCTGAACAAATGAAAGATTCCGAAGGGTTTATATGACTCATGTATACCCCGTTGCAACCAAGCTGTATGTACACATCGGCATGCAATGTGAATCTGAGGCTGCAGGTGTGTTTCCCCAGGTGTGTTGTACAAGGACCTGGTGGTTGGTGTCCCTAAGGAGACTTTTCTAAATGAGCGGCGTGTGGCGCTATCGCCCGTGGGCGTTCAGGCTCTGGTCAAACAGGGCTTCAGCGTGCAGGTGGAGAGTGGAGCAGGAGATGAGGCAAAGTTCTCCGACCAGCAGTACATAGAGGCTGGGGCCACAATCACAGACACCAAGGGGGCGTTTGGCTCAGACCTGGTCCTCAAGGTCAGTATCTCAACCTATTCAAACTGGCAGCAGATCTGACAAAGCGAAGCTCTGTCTTACCACTCAGATTATGTTGAGAGAGAGAGAAACGTGTATTTCTATCGATGATCAAAGTGCCGCTCTAAATTCTTTGAATTGTTTTTACGCAGGTTCGGGCCCCTGTCTTAAATGAGGCACTGGGGACTCACGAGGCAGATCTCCTGAAGCCCAAGTCCACCTTGGTTAGCTTCATCTACCCTGCTCAGAACCCTGAGCTGATGGCTAAACTGGCAGAGAGGGAGAGCAACGTGCTGGCCATGGACCAGGTGCCCCGAGTCACCATCGCACAGGGCTTTGATGCCCTCAGCTCCATGGCCAACATCGCAGGGTAAAGGACGCACCCTTGCATGCACTCACTCACGAGCACATGGGGACTTGGGCACGTGACAGTTTGTCCTTTTGTTGTGCAGGTACAAATCTGTGGTTCTGGCTGCAAACCACTTTGGCAGATTCTTCACTGGTCAGATCACTGCGGCAGGAAAAGTACCCCCAGCTAAGGTAACCACCGTACAATTGGAAAACAAAACCTAAACATAGTTGGTAGAAAGTGGGTTGTCATGTGGCGTGTTACTGCCGGCAGGTCTTGGTTATTGGTGGTGGAGTGGCTGGTTTGGCAGCAGCAGGAGCCGCCAAGTCTATGGGAGCCATCGTCAGAGGGTTCGACACCAGGTACAGTACACTCTCTCTGTCTGACTGGTCTTGAGCTATGATGAGCGTTAGTTTGAACCTTTTTAGTCTGCGCGTTGAGCATTAGCTTGACCATGTTAGCTGTATGCTACTTCTGAAATATATTTTTTGACACGCATCTCAGGCCGGCAGCCCTGGAGCAATTTAAGTCGTTTGGGGCGGAACCTCTGGAGGTGAACGTGGCAGAGTCTGGAGATGGTGTTGGTGGCTATGCAAAGGAGATGTCTAAGGAGTTCATTGAGGCTGAAATGGCTCTATTCGCCAAACAGTGCAAAGATGTGGATATCGTCATCAGCACTGCTCTTATTCCAGGTCACTAAGCCCTTCCTTCTCTGTCCTTCATTTTTCTAATCTCCTTCCTCCCTCCCCGTCTCCATCCATTCATCCCCATCTTTGTTACCTTCTCCGTCTGTCCCCAGGCATGCGAGCTCCCATCCTGATCAAGAAGGAGATGGTAGAGTCGATGAAGGACGGCTCTGTGGTTGTGGACCTGGCTTCAGAGGCTGGGGGTAACATTGAGACCACCAAGCCGGGGGAACTGCACGTTTACAACGTGAGGTCCTAGCGATGCTGTCGCATTGGAATAACGGGAGTATACCCAGAGTAGACAGTTTTTTAAAAAAAGATTTTTACTTTTTTGGTTTCCAGGGCGTCACACACATTGGATACACCGACCTGCCCAGCCGCATGCCCACCCAGGCCAGCACCCTGTACTCCAACAACGTGCTGAAGCTGCTCAAGGCCATCAGCCCTGATAAGGACTACTTCCATTACGAGCCCACTGATGAGTTTGACTACGGGACAGTTGCCCATGTGATCCGAGGAACACTGGTCATGCAGGTAGTGTTTACATGGAACACGCCCCTCCCTCCCTCCCTCAGAGGAAATGTGTTTTATTCCGCTGTGCCAGGGAGACCAGCCAAACTGGCACCAGATAACTCCCTCATAGTTGGAACTGTAACAAGGATTGGGAATGTTATGAATTATTTTTAAATGTAGTTTTGTACAATTTCTGACCTTGACACATTATTGAGAGCAGAAAGAGCAGGTATGTAACATATCTGCTTACCCTGTACTAAACTCAGCATTATTCCTGAAAGATGTGAAAATTATTCTTTGAAAGAATTGGTCTCCAAATGGTTCAATTATTGTTATTAAAAACAAGAATAGAACGTTACCCAATTTGACTATTGACCATCACTTCGGGATTTAAATTTAGCATGGCACAGTTCCACAACACAACCGCTTGTTTTAACCTCTGTTCCTTGTTCTGTGTTTACAGGAGGGCAAGAACCTGTTTCCATCTCCTCTCCCTAAGACAGCGCCCCCTGCAGCCCCTGTCAAACACAAGACCATCGCAGAACTGAATGCAGAGAAGGCAGCTGAGGTCTCCCCCTTCAGTCGCACTCTGAGCTCTGCTGGTGTCTACACTACAGGTCAGACACACACACAACACAACACACACACACCAGTCGCATACACACGTGCAGAAACGCTAACTGTGTACTTTTGGACTTTTGCAGGGCTGTCGACGTGCTTAGCACTGGGTATCGTTGCTCCTAACGCGGCCTTCAGTCAGATGGTGACGACGTTTGGCTTAGCTGGGATCGTTGGATACCACACCGTGTGGGGCGTGACCCCTGCGTTGCACTCTCCACTTATGTCAGTCACCAATGCCATCTCAGGTCAGAGGGCGGAAACGGAATCCAAACCATAGATTCGGAATGCGTTTTTATTGGCCGGTAGGCATTCCGCTCAGACAGATTTGTGGTAATTGTGTCTTTCAGGTCTGACAGCGGTGGGAGGTCTGGTTCTGATGGGGGGTGGCCTCACCCCCTCTTCTCTCCCTCAGAGCTTGGCTCTGGCAGCTTGTTTCGTGTCTTCCATCAACATAGCCGGTCTGACTCCACTCATGCAAACACATGAAATGACTGTGATGTAAACAGTTGCAAAAAAACCCAATATTATTCTACCAAAGAAAACAAGAATCAGCTTCTTCTCTATTATTTATCTTTTGCCGTTTTCCAATTGACTGTGTGTGTAGGTGGTTTCCAGATCACACAGAGGATGCTGGACATGTTTAAGCGGCCTACAGACCCTCCAGAGTATAACTACCTGTATGCACTGCCAGGAGCTGCCTTCATAGGAGGCTATGGAGCTTCAGTTGCAGCTGGGTACAGCATCGAGCAGGTGCTGCAACATTTCCACTGGGCTTGAGACATCTTACAAAATTCATATTTGCTATGCTGTGGTGGTGGTGGTGGGGGGTAATATTCAGAGAGAGGAAGGTTACAAATAGTTTCTCCGTTCTTTCGCAGAACGTGTTTAGAACCTGATCGTGTTCTTGCTGGCTTGTTTTCTAGATGATGTATTTGGGCTCGGGAATGTGCTGTGTGGGTGCGCTGGCCGGTCTTTCGGCCCAACGCACGAGCCGCTTGGGCAACACCCTGGGCATGATGGGAGTGGCTGGGGGCATCGCCGCCACCCTAGGTGCCCTGAAGCCCTCCCCTGAGCTCCTGTCCCAGATGTCCCTGGCCATGGCCTCTGGAGGAACCCTGGGTAGGTTGCCACCCTTCTGCCCCTCCCTTCTGCCCCACAGCATCACTGATAGAGAGAAGACAATAAAGGAATACCATATGAAAAGGTCCGATGTTTTCCCTGTAACCCAGAACCACTGTTTACAACTGGAGGGAAAGCCGTGATAAATCAGTTAACGTGCTAGCACGCAATTGCGTTTGTTTTACTATGATTATGGAATGGGTTTCGCAGTGTACGATTGAACATCAATCACCCTGTCAAGATGGAGATGATATTGTTGATATCTTCATTATGTCTGTAAAGCTCTGTATCAGGGATGTTTGATAGAAATGTGATGAATTATGTTATTCTCTGTCTGGACACACACACCAAAGCAAGTGTGTTTACGGTAACCATATCCTCCTGAGAAGTGCAAAATAAGAGTTATTTTTTTGGTGCTTTTTGACAACACGTTTTGAGCGTGACTCCAGACAATTTGGCTGTCTTTGAACTTAATACCCAGTATGGATACAAAGGGAATTGAAAACAGGTGATATATTTTCACCCAATCTATATAAATATATTTTACTTTGTGTTGGTTGGTTGGGTAAAATGTGTGATAGATGGGTAAACTCCTCAAACTGTGGGGGGGGAGGGGGAAAAGAACAGAGGTTTTAATGTGTGTGTCGGTCCCTAGGTCTGACCATTGCCAAGCGTATCGAGATCACAGACCTGCCTCAGCTGGTGGCAGCCTTCCACAGCCTTGTGGGGCTGGCGGCCGTGCTCACCTGCGTAGCAGAGTACATGATCGAGTTCCCCCACCTGGACACGCACCCGGCAGCCAACATGGTCAAGACCGTGGCCTACCTGGGGACCTACATCGGAGGGGTCACCTTCAGCGGCTCACTGATAGCCTACGGCAAGCTGCAAGGTATTGGGACTCTCTGGAAAACGATGACATTAAATCACGTCTGTGTATTTTTTTTTATTATTGAACATTGGCATCATTGGGTACATTCATCATTCCATTCAATCCCGCATTCATATTGTTAACTGTTTGCTCCCAGAAAGTTTCTGAATTCAGTGAATGCTGTACTATGCGGACAAGCACACACATTCACACACACTTAGTACGCTCTCTGTCCTCTGGTGCTGATTACATCCTTTGATATTGCTAAAGATCCCTCTGCTAAATCCTGGCTTGGTTATTGTCATTGTGTGTGTGTGGTTCTCTGTGGGCTGGTCTTGAGAGAATGACTGGCTGTTCTTTGCGGAGGGCTGCTGTCTGAGCTCTGGATGTAAGACAGTGAACCCCATTAGTGGGGTTGGACTGAGAAGGACATTCCTGTGAGCTCAGAGACCCTGCAGAAAGCCTGAGAAGTGAAGCTGGGCCACCTCTTCTCTCAGTCCAGGAAAGACTGGATAGAATCTGGTGCGCTCTCTTTAGCATTGTACTGTTCTAATTCACGTTGGGACGTTCCCTGGTTTCAGGCGTTCTGAACTCCGCCCCCCTGCTGTTGCCGGGGCGCCACATGATGAATGCTGGTTTGATGGCGGCGTCCATGGGTGGCATGGTGCCTTTCATGCTCAGCACCAGCTACACCACAGGCATGGGCTGCCTCGTGGGAGTGTCTGGCCTCTCCACCATCATGGTAAGAGCTGCAGGCCTCAGAGGAGGACTTCTGGGGGCTCACTGGTGCTTCACTCGTAGAGTGCATACCACATGGGCTAAGGCCTTGCTGCACAGGCCTGGGTTTGATTCCTGCCCGGGCCGCTTACTGCATGTCATTGTCTCTCTCTCTCTGTGTAAATAAATAAATAAACTTAACAACTCTCTCATGGCATTAACATGTGATTGTGTCGCTGCAGGGTGTGACACTGACCGCGGCCATAGGGGGCGCTGACATGCCCGTGGTCATCACTGTGTTGAACAGCTACTCTGGCTGGGCCCTCTGTGCAGAGGGATTCCTGTTGGACAACAACCTCATGACCATTGTTGGAGCTCTGATTGGTTCCTCGGGTGCCATTCTTTCCTACATTATGTGTGTGGTGAGTGTACACACACACACACACACGTTGTGTTCAAATATATAGTTTTAATTCTTCCTCATTATTTGTTTCCCCCTCTTCCCAGGCCATGAACCGATCTCTGCCCAATGTGATCTTGGGAGGCTATGGAACCACCACCACAGCAGGGGGTAAACCCATGGAGATTGTTGGCACCCACACTGAGGTCAACGTGGACCAGTCCATCGAGTTGATCAGAGAGGCCAGCAGCATTATTATCACACCAGGTACACACACACACACACACATGCGCATGCGGGTCAGTAAAGAGTCTTTCCAGGAATGGGGTCAGTCATCCCTGTGACACACATTATATACACTGGCCATCAAGGAGGAGATGGAAGTTTGGATCGAGATCAAAGAGATTGTAATCTTACACATGTGTTCTATCAGACTGTATTACTGCAGGGCAGTGTGTTTTTTACTCTGCAGTCCAGATGAAGGTGCTATACCAGTTCTCCAGTGTTTTATCAGGCTTGACTTACGAACCGGATTTTAGTTGTCTTTACGATTGGTAAATAACTAACGATTGTAGGCGAATGGGAAAGTCGTTATTAGGGTTAGTATTTTGATTGGTAATTGTGAGGTAATTGTGTGGCTTCGGAATGAATATCAATCTACTTATTACCCTTGTTAGTGGTTAACCCTGACCAGAGGCATATGTTCACCACAAGAGGGAGCTGTTTGTCTAAGTATGACCTTCGACACACACAAACACACTGTCCCAGCCAATATCCAGCCCTACACTCGCATCGTTCCCTTCAGCCAAACAGTCCCAACTTCCATGGCAGTGTTTACACTTAGAGATACAAAGCATGTCCTGCCAATCGAACTCCTTACAAACTGCCAAATACGGACAAATAGTTTTGTATGTTAGGGTTAAAGTTTGGCAATGGGGTTGATATGATGCAAAAAGAGAGCAAGACTTGGCAGCAGCACGCCTCAATTGATATACTGATTTAGAGGATGGATTTTTATTAGTTTTACAACCAAAAAAGGACGTTCATCAAAAGAAGTCAGTGAGTCAAAAATGACTCAGTCATCAAGGACTGCTGTTCAAACCCCACAGCTTGCCTTGTTTCCCTAGAATTAGTTTGGAACACCAGTAAAGGACAAAACAGTCAGGTTAAACACATTGATGTGATTACTGCATCCAGGGGGAGAGTGAACCATGATGATACACTGAGCCAGACTATAACAGTGTGTCCCAGGAACAGGATGGAGCAGAAGGCTGTAAATGCCCTGTGTGGGTCAGGGTGTACCGGTTATGGGATTGAACTCTTCCAAAGGGACATGATTATAGCTGCGCTCTACTACTGTTGCAGCAGGGAGTGCTCACCTCTGACCTCCACCCAGGTACCTGACCACCAGGGTCAGGCTGGGTTTACACAGACGCTGCACGCTTGGCGACACACACTGACAAGAGGTATTGGCTCTGTCTGAATAAAGACAAACGGAACCAGGAGACGGAAATGTTAGGATCTTGGGGTCTCTTGCCCTCCCTAAAGTGATTCCCAGGCTGTGTTTTGGTTGTGGTTTTGTCCAGGTTGGGGTCTGTGTGCAGCAAAGGCCCAGTATCCCATTGCAGACATGGTGAAGATGCTGACAGAACAGGGCAAGACAGTCAGGTGGGTCTGCTACACCTATACACTCCTGGTTCACCTCCCTGCCATCATTCACTGCCTAGCTCGTGTTGTTTACATGTGCAGGGCATGGCACATCCTCCCCACACTACGCTATGAGATAAAGACTGAAACAATCCGTGTTCCTGATCAATCTTTCATTGACTTTCACAATTGCTTCAACTAACAGACCCTTTCCTGGTTTTGAACAGTCATAGAAAGGAAGACCAAATGCATCTGGGCCTGATGTATTACACTGGGAAACATCTACAGTGCCCTCCAAAAGTATTGGAACAGTGAGGCCAATTCCTTTATTTTTGCTGTAGACTGAAAACATTTGGGCTTGACATCAAACGATGAATGTGAAACCAGAGATCAACGTTTCAGCTTTTATTTCCAGGTATTTACATCAGGATCTGATGCACAAATTAGAAAATATCACCTTTTTGTTCGAACCCACCCATTTGTCACGTGAGCAAAAGTATTGGAACATGTGACTGACAGGTGTGTTTTGTTGCCCAGGTGTGTCCTATTACATACATTATTCAATCAATAAATACCACTGAATGTCTACACTCAGGTTCAGATTGGGTAAGATAGGTTTTGTCTATGCAGACTGTATTCAGAGGTGAAAACAACATGAAAACCAGAGCGCTGTCTTTGGGTGAAAAACAAGCAATTGTGAGTCTTAGAGAAGATGGAAAATCAATCAGAGCCATTGCAGAAACATTGGCCATAGCCAGTACAACCATTTGGAATGTCCTGAAGAAGAAGAAAACTACTGGTGTACTAAGTAACAGACGTCGAACAGGTAGACCAAGGAAAACATCAGCAGTTGATGACAGAAACATTGTGAGAGCTGTAAAGAAAGACCCTAAAACAACTGTTAGTGAGATCAGCAACAACCTCCAGATGGCAGGAGTGAAGGTATCACTATCTACTGTTCGCAGAAGACTTCATGAACAAAAGTACAAGGGCTACACCAGAAGATGCAAACCACTCATTAGCAAGAAGAATAGGAAGGCCAGGCTGGAAATTGCCAAAAAGTACAGAGATGAACCTCAAAAATTCTGGGACAAAGTTTTATGGACTGATGAGACAAAGATTAACTTTTACCAAAGTGATGGAAAGGCTAAAGTTTGGAGAAAGAAAGGAACTGCTCATGATCCCAAACACACAAGCTCATCTGTGAAACACGGTGGAGGTAATGTCATGGCTTGGGCTTGCATGGCTTCTTCTGGGACGGGCTCATTAATCTTCATTGAGGATGTAACACATGATGGCAGCAGCAAAATGACCTCGGAAGTCTACAGAAACATTTTGTCTGCCAATTTAAGGAAAGATGCAACCAAACTGATTGGCAGAGCCTTCATCATGCAGCAAGATAACGACCCAAAACACACTGCCAAAACAACAAAGGAGTTCATCAGGGGCAAGAAATGGAAGGTATTAGACTGGCCAAGTCAATCTCCAGACTTAAACCCTATAGAGCATGCATTTTACCTGCTTAAGAGGAGACTGAAGGGAGGAACCCCACAAAACAAACAACAACTGAAAGAGGCTGCAGTGAAAGCCTGGGAAAGCATCAAAAAGGAAGAATGCAAAAGTTTGGTGACGTCAATGGGTCACAGACTTGCTGCAGTTATTGAAAGCAAAGGATTTGCAACTAAATATTAAGTCTTATTCACTTAAATATGTTTTAAGAATATCTGTTCCAATACTTTTGCTCACATGACAAATGGGTGGATTCAAACAAAATGTGATATTTTCTTAGTTGTGCATCAGATCCTGATGTAAATACCTGGAAATAAAAGCTGAAACGTTGATCTCTGGTCTCACGTTCATTATTTGATGTCAAGCCCAAATGTTTTCAGTCTACAGCAAAAATAAAGGAATTCGCCTCACTGTTCCAATACTTTTGGAGGGCACTGTATCTAAATTAAGTGCAAAGCTGTGAAGCTCTATCGGAGTAGTTCCAGACAGTATTTATGAGGGCAGGGGAAGACTGAGAAGAGACCAGACGTGTTCTGGATCTGATCCTGTGGACCAGAGAATCAGGGGTTTACTGATCTAAAGAAAATCACTCAACAAAATCATTTTTAATATCATCTGGCTTGCTAATGAAGGGAATACACACATTTTATCGTGTTCTTCTCTTTAGCGTTTAAGTGAACAGAATGTTAACCTATAACTTGTGTTGCTGGATAGGCACATATTGTAATTCTACTCACCAATGTTTTTTTGATTTAACTACAGAATAACCTGTGATTTTGTGTGGGCAGGTTTGGTATCCACCCTGTAGCAGGTCGTATGCCTGGCCAGTTGAATGTGCTGCTGGCCGAGGCTGGTGTTCCCTACGATGTAGTCCTGGAGATGGATGAGATCAATAATGACTTCCCAGGTAACCCCAGACATACTCGGACTTATTGACTGGAAAGCTTGTTAGTTTGCCTGTAGGGAAAATAGATCTTTCATATCTATATCAGTCACGAGACAGGGTGGGGGTTCCACTCAATCAGAACATGTAATAAATACAGACCCTTTCATCTTAGTACAGAGCCAGTAATGTTCATTGCGTAATGATGTTTAGACATGCCATGTATCGGGGCAACCGGCTGTTTTCATAGCAACCAGGCAGCCAGTTGAAGACACATGGTTCTGTTTATGAGAGGGAGATATGCGGGGGAAACCCGATCATGCTGCTTGTGTAGGCCTGATCAGT
Source organism: Hypomesus transpacificus (assembly GCF_021917145.1). Classification (NCBI taxonomy): domain Eukaryota; kingdom Metazoa; phylum Chordata; class Actinopteri; order Osmeriformes; family Osmeridae; genus Hypomesus; species Hypomesus transpacificus. Next base: position 1,978,446 of record NC_061078.1, on the reverse strand, counting down.
TCGCCTATGAGTGTCAAATAGAACCAAATAGTTATTTATCTGACTGTGTTTGACGGGCAGAGACGGATCTGACGCTGGTTATCGGTGCCAACGACACCGTGAACTCGGCAGCACAGGAGGATCCTAACTCCATCATCGCCGGCATGCCCGTGCTCGAGGTGTGGAAGTCCAAGCAGGTGGGGCTCTTCCTTTCACACGGTCCCAGTTCTCATTCCACACAGCTTCCACGTCATTCAGCCCTTCCTACTCCCTCGACTCTCACAACCCCTTGAATAGGATGGACCCGCATGATTCGAAGGTTTAGACTGATATGGAATTTGGAAAGATATGTCCTGACTGGTGCCAATTGTCACAACTGCATGCGTTTGGGCTGTGCTACGTATGGTATATTGAGCGGAACGCCCTGTCCTTCTTCCAGGTGATTGTGATGAAGCGTACCCTGGGCGTGGGGTACGCCGCCGTGGACAACCCCATCTTCTACAAGCCAAACACTTCTATGCTGCTGGGAGATGCCAAGAAGACATGTGACAACCTACAGGCCAAGATCAGAGAGGCCTACTACTAGGACTAATACAAACTCCCCATAGGCTTACCCTCTTGTATTTATTTCTCTTGAATCCAGATGCCGGAATAATTGTTCACTTTAGAAAACATGTAGAATATCTAGTAGTTTATTTGGGTTCTCCAGTAAATGTGATGACAATAGTGGTAAAGGAATATTGAGAGTGGTAAAGAAATATTGACAGTGACAATGTTTTACCTGAAGTGCCAAACACTCCAAAATCATTGATTTGAGGAAAAACTACCCAGTTGCATGTACTGCCTAATTTGTAAATAAAAATGTTTAGAGTTTACTCAATTTGGAAATCTTTTGAATACACACAACACATCAATCTGAAGATTTAGCAATTCGGCAGTTTCAGACATTATAAGATGTCTCAGGAAAGTATTTGGCCAAATATAGAACTGTCTTTGCACCTCAAGTGCTCAACTGAAGTTTTGAAATAAGTGTTACCATACTATTTAGAAAGGGAACATTGTTGAGGCCCCTTTTTTGAGCTGTGAACCCATTATGGTTTCAATGAGGTTAGATTTTAAGTTGAACTTCGACATTCTATTTCATAGATTTCTTATAAAAAGTGTCAGAGTTTTCCAGCAGAAGTCTTGGCCTTCGTGATGAGGGTGTGCAGGTAGGAATAGAAGAACAGCAGGTTGTCATATTCTCCTCTGTACTCCTGAGACAAGCACTGCTCGTGATATTCCTTCAGGAAATAGTAAATGGCTTCAATGGTTGCCAGGTAAGTGTCAGGTGATCCCTTCTGATGGCGCCAAAAACACGTCTTCCTGGTCTTGAGCTCTACCTGTAACAGGGCTGCACAGTGGAGAACCTCCAAGAGACTTAATGCAGCAGTAAAGCCCACACAGGTGGCAAAGCACTGCTATGACTGACGTAACACTGGTATGAGGTAAGTTTCCATTAAACACTGTACAACGCTGAAAGCCTTTTGAGAAACATTCTTTATGTAAAAGCAATTTGTCACAATTACCCTGAAGTCTCTCATCTGTGATGATTCTGTTGGTCTGGTTCCATGTGCTGTCGATGAAGACCACCCTCAGCAGAGGGCCGGCCCCTGACCCAGGGCCTTCAGCCACATGTGGGGCCCCTAACCGTGGATCCTCAGCTGGTGTCTTCTCACATCTCAGCCTCTTTGGGTGTGGTTCCTCAGGGGAATCAGCTGACCTCCTGTCAGCCATGTGCCTTAAACGCTGCTTCATGTCCTCCATGGAAACTGATCCAGGACCAGGGAACACCAGCACCACCTGTGAAGAGCATCCGAGCAGAGAGAGGTTGGATGATAAGGTCACACTCGTCTCATCCCAACACAGTGTTGGTGATGACGACTGTGACTTGCACTCAGAATTTAAAAAATCAAGGAAACGCAAACTAACTTTGTGCCTTTCACCTTCAAATTCAGGTATGCAGGGGTATGTGTATATGGTCACATCATCAGGAGCAAGGATTTTGGCGTGGATTGCAGTGCTCTTGCCATCTACTTCACTGGGGTGCTTGATGATGTCAATCTTCACCGGCAGCTGAAATTACATGTATAAGAGTTTTGTTAACATACAGAGCTGGGTGAAAGATGAGTTGTTCATCTGTTCCAAGGTGGGCTGCCTGCACTAAGCGGTTATGTCCAACCCCCACGCATGCAATGTTAACAATCAGGTTGAATCCCAACCTTTCACTGACCTTGACCGAGGGGATTTCTATGTGGCTGACACCCACTAATGAGCAGCATGTGTAGCAAAAGAACATCCTTGATCCCCTACATTTAGAGCACTTTACCCTGCCCCTCTGCTGCGCTCTCTCCAGCACTGCATGGGAAGCAAGACTCAGTCCATCAAGAGGCTGATCAGGATGCGCGTGTCTGACAGATGGATTACTGGAGACTGTTTTGAGGTTGTCAGAACAGCCCTGACTCTGAGCTTCATCCAGGATTGTGTCTTGTTTTGGTGGTTCTGACAAATCCGTGCGGGTCAAAATCCCCGGACCCGACATACTGATCCAAGTCCTGTCTGGAAGTCAATGACAACAAACAGACATTACTGGCTAGTTTTAGGGGTTAGTCTAAACAACGTATACCACGAATTTATGAGAGATAGTTCTGAAAGGTAGATAGCTAACTTGAAGTATGAGAGCTCAAATGAGATTATCTAGCTGTTAGATATCAACGGCTGAATATCGCAGCTGAAATGACTGGGACTCGAGTTGCACCGTATGAAGAAGCTAGCGAGCCAGCTAGCTTAGCCTGGCTAACTATCAATGTGTCGCACCCCTTACCACAGAATTTCGATCCAAGCACACTGTTCCTTATCCTCAAAACCTATTGCCCAAGTAACTTGACACCGTTGATAATTTAGCTATCTGACAACCAAAAGCATATTTTGCAAGATGTAGAGCTATCTGCATGAATTGGGACAGCATGCGTTGGTTCTTCTTCTACGCCGGATGTTCTTTCGACTACTCTAAACAGGTCGGTGTTGCGCCCCGAGATGACCCCGCCTGGAAAAGCCCGGCACAAACCACTCGAATCAAAAAATTAACAATTTTGTCTTGATATCGCCCCCAAACGAAGGGGAGACAGCTTCTCACATTCACATTTTTTGTTTAAAGAATAGAAGAAAAGTTATGTTCTATTATGTTCTTCTCAACACAAAATCCTTAAAACTCGTCATTCCAAACGAACACAAACCAATACCTTTCTCGCTTCACGACATTGTATTCTGAGGAAATAAACCCCAGCCATGATTACCAAAGGAAATTTATTTAGTTTAGCTGAGGTTCAAAGTATTTCACATGGCTCTTCTTAGTACCAATGTAGGCTGTAGGTTCAAAGGCATGCGCTTTAAATGCAGTTAACCTGCGCGTAGGGTTTTGGGTGAGATATCAAGACGAAATCTTAAACTTTTTGATTTGAGTGGTTTGTGCGCCCGCTTCTGCGAGGGGATTCTTTTCCAGGTGGGGGAGCATCCGGGGACACAACATCCTGTTCAGCTCGTTCGGCTGTTGCTCAGCAACCAAACACGTGTAAGGTGTTGACAAAAACAGAAAGGGTAGTTAGCATTGCGGGTTGTCTTTTATGTGTTTGAAAAATGGATAAAGATGTAGAAGACGACGAGGAACTTATCAACAGCCTTGAAAAATATATGCGACATCAAAGATTGGTGAGACAAAATACTCGATATTGGCTAAATGGAGTGTTTGTCTAACAGTTGGAGCTAGTTTGCCTCTAGAATAGATGGACTCAAATGGACGCAGTTTTGATTGGTTGCTTACAATTAAAATACTTTTTTACAGGTTGACTGGCCTGTGACTTTTGAGGAAAACATCGAATTATCAAGCTTCATTAGTTACAGTTCATCAGAGGATATATATATATTTTTTAAAGAGAATGTGCCTTTCCCAGATAATATTCACACTTCATTTTCCAATGACATTGAAGAGCTTTGGTCAAAAATCAAACAGCATGAGTCCACAATGTCACAAGTACAAAGGAAAGAGGCCAAACTGTTGGTTTACAGCAACAAGTGTAAGCACCGTATCGCTTGACACTGCATTCAGTAATTATAGCTTGACTTACGTTTTAATAAAAGAGTATATTATTATTATTATTTCCATGTATTTCAGATCATGAATATGTTGAAAGAGCACGTAGAATACTGAACGAAAAGGTACAGGATGCTAATTTTCTCACAAAAAATGAATTCACCAATAGTAGGTTAACAAATTTGTCCTTACATATGTAGGATTTCAGTGGTTAAAACTACTAATTCAAAATACCATTGTGTTTGTTATTTGAAGAGTAAGATAGTGTCACGAAGTCTGGAAATTAGGGTGAGTTATTTATTTATTTTGCAACAGTAGCATTCTATTCGTATCAGCCCTTGTTTTTTATCCACTGTTAACTTAAAACTGTATGTGTTAAATTTAATGTGGAACTAGACAGATACATATGTATGGGGAGGTAAATATACATTGATGTATTTAAGATTGACAGGATTTATTATAATGATTTTTTCAGGACTATGACTATCCAGGATTTGATGAAGTAGAAGTCACTGGTATCCCTGGCCACCCTGACGCCCTTCTACATTTAGACTTTGTCTCAGAAGCCCAAGGCTTTAATGTAGGTGTGTTATTTGTACAACCTCAATGTTAATGCATAGATGGAGACTAATTTATGGTACCATGCTTTATCTCAAATGAACCTGAAATAGATTGCTGCACAACTTTTGAACAAAGTTAAATTGTTGCAAACAACTGGAAATTAAATATCCCAAAAACTTGCTTTTAGTGAATTATCTACCTATGCCCTGTTTATACTCTATCCACTTTTTAATGAGTAAAACCGCCTGAGTTTGAAGGTTGTTGTCAGTGTCTAACAGCAGTCTTTCAAAGCAGACCAGCCATAGTATGGTTAGTGTTTTCCTCCCTCCAATCACATGGGAATTCCTCTGGCAGGCTCTGCAATTAATCATCCTAACCTGAGAAACATACTTCTATTAACGTCCTGTTTTATTAACAAAGTCCAAGTTTCACAGATGACCTTTCTCAAATATTGGCTCTTTAACAACAACAACAACAAAAAAGAAAATTCAGGCCAAACCAGTTGAAGGTTTATTTATCACTGCATATACTAATATTCAGTCGTCATTCCAAGAGCCAGATGTGGTCAGTGTGATATGAAACAGACTTGTTATGTTATGTGAAGTTTGGGAGATACCTGAGCTGTCACACTTTTTTTATGAAAGAGAAAAGATCGCATGAAGGCTTGCATGTGAAGAACATGTGGACAGAATGTGGCCTTTTCAGTGCATGCTATCCTACATTCTTGACACACATGATGAATCCACATGTATGGTGGGATGCCAATCTCCAAGATTCTTAAGTTGTACTAAGATGAGTTATTAATGAGACCTAGCAAACGGACTCTCCAATTTGTTGATGCCTGAACTTGTCTGAACATGTGAAGGGATGAAGTTTGATACTTTGATGATGTGTGTATTAATCTCGCTTTCCACGACTGTCCTCCCCACAGCCAGGCTTCCTGAAGATCTGGAGGCCGTTCTTTTTATCGGGCCTCTCTGTGGCAGTGCTCAGAGACACCTTCTGGTGGTTTTTTCTTCATCGGTTTAAGGTGATTCTGACCTCCTGAAACATTCCTCCTTGTCAGCTGTGTTGCTCTGCTTTCTGCAGCGTGCCTGTCTGCAGCATTCCTGCACTGCAGAATATCCTGCAGTTCCAAGGGAGTCAGTCATTAGATTTTCCCTTCAGTCGTTCCTGGCATATTCTCTCTGAAATAAATACCACCTATTCCCATACTAAAATGGTGTTCTGTTACTCTTTCTAAGCCCAGTGCTGAGGAGGAGAACAAACTGTTTGACCGCATTGCGAAGGCTTTCGTCTCTCTTTTCAATACAGTCCAGAGGGACCTGAAGGATAAGTTATTTATGGTTGGTGGGCAATGCTTCAACAAGTAAAAGGCATGTAGTGCATCTCAATATCCCAACTGAAAACCATGTCATAAATACAGTAAATTTGTCTGTATGTGTGCGTGCGTCTGCCAGGTGTATGCAGACTGCTTGGCCCAGGCAGTTTACACAGCATTTTATGGAGCTTTTCCGGAGTCAATGCAACAACTAAACAGTGACTTCAAGAGACACCTGGCTGACTGTATCTCTTTCTGGGTATCAGGTAACTAACCAGTGTGTTATTGTGAGGTACATAGTAGGTCTCCTCGGTGCGATTTACTTGAAAGATCTGTGTGTGTTTCAGGTGTGAAGCCCAACCTGTTGTCATGGCAAAACTGGAACCTGGACTGGCTAAGTTCACAAGGAACTGGAGAAATCAAGGGCGAGTCTACATGGGGTGAGTCCCGGTACTCTGAATGTGTTTGTGTGCATGTGTGTTTGTACTCCACAGTGTATGTACACATCCCACTGAATCCATTGATTCCGTGGACGCATTCCCGTGTGTGTGTGTGTGTGGGGGGGGGGGGGGTCATCTCCAGATACTCAGTGTTAAGCTTTGCATGATTTTTTATGTATGTAACTGATTATCTCCCAGTGTGGTTTTGATTTGTCATCAAAGAAAGTGTGAAATCGTAGTGAGCTGCTGGAGGTCTGGCTCTCCTGTCTCGCTGTTGGAATGTTCTAGTGTTCTTGGGGTTCCGTGCTAAGGCTGCAAACACAAGAGTTCCCCAGGTTGCACAACTGCAGGGCTCCTCTGGGGGAAAGAAAGGTTAACGGCCTTGAAATGTATCAAGTTCAGCTGCCTGGGCCTCCCAGGGCCTCCCCGGTTCTCCCACAGACGCCCCCCTTGCCTCCCCCCGCAAGTCTGCCTCTCCCCCGGGCCCCTGATACTGTTTTCACCTGCCCCTAGCCCCCTATTTCACTGCCTTCTCCACTTGCCCCATGTCGCTACACATTCACCCCTGCCTATCATTCTCTGTCTCCTGCCTCACTCCCCCACCTCCATCAGACTCTGCACATGCTGTTGGTATTAAAGGACACATGTGGTCCTGTGTGTTCGTGCTATGTCCGCGGGCGCAAACTCGGGCCCACCACCGCTGCACTTAAACTGTTGCACTGGATTGCTGTAAATCGTCCCTCACTTGACTTTTACAAGCGCAGCATCGACTGTGCTACATCGACGTATGCCGCCTCCAGTCACCGCTGCCCAAGTTCCCGCCGCCATCTGGGTTACGCGACCACTTCTTACAATCAAAGTGGTGTTAAACACAGCATTTGCGATACAATATTTAGTGGCCTGTTCAGTGTTCTGCCAGATCAAGGGACCTCTAATGCGTTGCCTGACTCAGCATTTTTATCTGGCGACTTTCTGGGCTCTGCGGCTTTGGACCCCAGAAAGTAATGCAGTCCAGACTTAAAGGCGAGGGATTTTATTCGATTTGATGATTTGAGACTTGAGAGATCGTATCGATAACCGTTTAATGAAAAATACTCAAAGCTCAGTATCGCCTTTTTCAGTCAAATGACATTGTAAGCAATAGTCTACTCCAAGGTTTTCATTTGTCCAATACAAAGCTAACAAGCTCCTGTTGACTTCAGCCTTCCTCCAGTCCTTTGAGAATACAAAGCCTTGAGTCAAAAATGTGTTTACATTTTGAGCATGTTACAAATTATCTGCTAAGACTAACTTTGCGTGACTTGGCAGAAGCCTTCACCTTGCTTAGACTTTGTTTGGGTCAAACTTATTCAGGGGTTTGGTCTCTCAATTTGACTGTCTTTATCTGACATGAGTTCTCTTAGCCAGATGTGAACCCAAACAGAAGGTAAAGCTCTCATCTCTCTGCCTCTCGCTCTCTCTCGATCTGGCTCTCTCTTTTTTCCTCTCTCTCTCTCTGTGTATGTGTGTGTCAGCCATCCGGCATGTCTGCTGAACTTCACTCTGACAGGAATCAAGTTTCACTCAATAAATTATAAACTTATGAGGGAATTATTACAACATTCGGCGGTGTTGACATATTTTTATCATTCCCCGCATCAGATGAATAGATCCAGGACTTTTATTATCATCTTGGCTTTTCTTATCAGATTGAAACTTGTTATGCATATGTCTTAATACATCTTGGATAGTACAAGAACACTTATCTAAATGAATGTTTTCCCAAACTTTACTTCAAAATGTGTGTTTAATCTTTTTCAAAGATAAAGGCTCCGAATTTCATTATCTTGTCAGTTAGTCATATCAGCCAGGAAATGGGCTGGTTAATAACTCTTGGGTTTCTCTACACAAATCTTTTTTCAGGAACATCAACAGTTACACAGAAATCTTTGAACTCTTTTTAAGTTAAAGGTTTTGCTTCCAAATCTTCGTAGAGGTCAGATGAAGATCCTTGTTCTGTAAGGGTTCTCCAAGGGGTTCTTATAAGGACTCTAAATACAAGCTTGTTTCCAATTCAAAAAATATTACTAATTACTAAATAAGAACCGGGTAATACCGGAGCAATGATGTAGTAGCAGTCATAGTATGATGTACTGATGTCTTTAGTATGAAAGTAGGCCTAATAATTTGTTACAGAGAATGGATTATTATTGAAACATGATAGATTTCCATTTCTGCCTGATGTCATCTGTAATTAAGCACATGATATTTGATCCTCTAGACACTCATAGTCTTATTATGTAAGGGACAATGTATAGAACGCTGGTCATTATCGGGAAAATAAGCCCCTTCAGAGCAAAGCTACACTGTTCGCCCTGTCGGGATTATTTTCCCGATAATGACCGGCGTTCTATACATTGTCCCTTACACATTATCTGTTCATTTCAACTGTGTTCTTGATAATGCATTGTATTAGGTTTGAATTCCTCTGTAGGAAAGAGGTTAGTAAGCCTGCCAGTGTCAGTCTGCAGATAATGAAAAACAGTTCAGTCATCCAATTCAGTTTATTTTCCGTATGACAGCAGCACAGAGCATACCTCAAGAATTTATGTTATTCTTAAAATGTGTTGGCTGCGAATGGCTACATTGTTCTTTTAAGATTAGCTATACCCTGTGCGTAGCCTTGTTCGAGAGGCTCATGGTTAGTGGCAGAATGGGAACACAGAGCACTGAGAAACAACTGACTTTAAACCACTGCTGAAAGCACATCAGAACACATTGTTAGGAAATGAGGCACGCTCCAAATAAACAGAACTCGTCCTTGGCTTTTATATAAATAACACAAATAACTTACAACAATGAATTATAACACAAACTATTATACCAATATGGAGATATTGTAGACGTATTGAATGAAAGTTGAGAGTGGTTTAAACATGTTTTGTTGAGAATGAGATGAGTATGTGAGTATTACTTTCATTTTTTTTTTTAAGAAATACAACTAAATTGAATAAATGAGTCCTTTTGTATGTTCTGCTGAAATGATTTGGTGAGCCATAATTATAACTGGGTGAACAATGGAATGTCTTAAAATGAATTGTAGAAAAAAATCCTCATATAAATACTTGATTAACACATAAAGGATAGAATGAAGTTCAACAATAACAATTTATATAATCATGATTTATACAAAATAAAAAATCAATCCATAACATAAACATTAAAATTGGGTTTCACACTGTATTTTAATCCGGATATTTTCCCATCAGCAGTAGCAGCGGTATATTCTTGCATTGTTAGATCACACCTTAAAATGGATATGGAGTCAGTGAGCAGCTTTAACACAAAGGACTAAGCACAGCCTTTCACAAATATATTTGTTGTACAAATCTCTTATCTGCTGTTTGTGGCTTTACTGTAGTGTGTGCTTTAAGAATCTGCGCAGTGACAAGACAAGGCCAGCTTGCTTCCTTTACGTTGGTCAAGCCAACTCACTTTCAGATCACTTCTGCTTTGAACCTTCTTTATCTATAATGTGTGAGTATAACTACAGGGCTGTCTCCATATTAACAATAATTATAACAATTATTTGAATATTTTTATGTGTATTCTGCATGTTAAAATAACCCATTTTGGCATTATAGATGTTTTTTCTTTGTTCATTGAGCTGGAGATCATTTAATTCTAAAATATGAATCTACCTAGCTACTTTTTCTGCAAACAATTTAAACATGCCGAAATTTGTGCCGTAAGAACAATGACTCCATCATTCAAAGGTGGCACGTTAACTGTGTTTTTGTTCACAAACAAGGTTACAGTTGACTTTTAACGGTGTACAAATCCTTCGAATAGTGGGTGTAAATTGCGCACTGTCACTGCGATTTTAGAACCTCCAAAGAAACCATTTCTATTTACAACATGGAGGAGGGTGACGTTTGTAAATCATTTCTAGTTTTCTCTTTGACTTTCCCTAGTGTTCTTGGTCAGCTTATTTAATATGATGAAATGGTTAATGGATCCATCACTCATTCACCTTGATGTCATTTAATCCCAGCAGGGGATTCCCTCATCCTCCTCCCCCTCCTTCTCCTCCCCCTCCTCCTCCTCTTCCTCCTCCTCTTTCTCTTTCGTCTTCCTCGTCCTCGTCCTCCTCCTCGTCCTCCTCCTCCTCCCCCTCCTTCTCCTCCCCCTCCTCCTCCTCTTCCTCCTCCTCTTTCTCTTTCCTCGTCCTCCTCCTCCTCCTCGTCCTCCTCCTCCCCCTCCTTCTCCTCCCCCTCCTCCTCTTCCTCCTCCTCTTTCTCTTTCGTCTTCCTCCTCCTCCTCCTCGTCCTCCTCCTCAGTGCGTGTTCTCCTGTCAGTCTACTCTGTGCTCCTCCGCTTTGCACATCCTGGGGATAAAGTGAGATGCTATGTGCTCCCTCCTGGTCCTCTTCCCTTTCAGTGACCTTCCCTTCTGAGACAGGGCTATGAACATCTCTTTGCCATTTTTTGTCCACTTTGCTGAGGCGTAAGCATTGAAGTAGTTTTCTAAGAAAACCTCCTTGAAGTTGCAGTTTTCGTTGTAGATTTTCTGTGCAGGGGGAACAAAAATAAGGCTTAATGCAAATATGTTTTTTATTTGATTGTACTACAAAAACAAACAAAAAATAAATGAATGTCTGCTTAAAAGAGATATTACCTTGCCTTGCAGCAGTCCAGTCCGGTTCATAGAGATATAGTACTGACTTTTCACACCTTTAATGGCAAGCACACCGCCCTCTGACACAGTCCTGATCTCCAAAATAGCTGGGAGACAATCACAAAGACGAGAGTAAAACACAGAAGGAAAAACATCACAAGTTTGGGGTTGGGGAAGAGAACAGTAGACTGAGGGGGTTAGGGTCACAGGATAAAACAGAACACTGGAGGCCTGTCTTAGCTACCAATGCAGCGTGGGCCTGTGCATCTCAGTAGTATTCATCTTCATTAGCCAACAGGATGGAGGTTTCTGTGGCTAATCAGTCTGCGGTCCTCCTGGCTTCTCCCTAGCCCTGTTAACTGGTCTGGGTGGCCATTACACAAACCACAGCTCATGCCATGGCCCATATGGGAGGCAGATTAGCCCTCCTCTCCTGGGAGTAAGGAAACTACCTCCTTGCATGTGCTTTGCACGCTACACTTTAGCCCTGCGACTCAACCCTCTTTTGTGGTTGTTTTTATGACGCATGTTAAAACTACAGTTTGTAGGATTTTCATGAAAAGTGATTTTTTGAAAGTTGATGTCTGGCAGGTTATGACAAGGTAAATTCTCTTTTTATACCATAAAAGAACACAATCAACGATCATAATTAACATGATTTTGCACACTCTGTGTACAAAGGATGCATTATTTGTCTGGTCACTCCCTGTAGTAAGTCTTTTAGATTAATAATTATCATAATGAATGCAGGAATTTGTTTAAATATGTTTTATTTACTGGTGTAAAGAGCTACAGTATACTTTGCTATACAGTATGCTTTCTTTTGAAAACGTTAAACAATTAATTTTCTAATTTACTGGATCGTTAAACATTGAGTGAGTCAGATGGTGTCCATTATATTGACAAAAACAAAAGCTGTAAACTCCTAACCAAAGGCTAATATGCTAATAAAACACAGTTGTAAATATATGGCAAAGATTTAGGGCGAACATGTGCATCTTCCACACAGCATACTATACTTTTTAAGTGATGCTGTGTTGATCAAAGCCTGTCTGCCATTTCAATGTGTCTGTCTGTAGCTTTGCCAGCTCACAAAGGACGTTGTGTTTTTCAAGGCTTTGTCTGAAAGCAAAACTAGCTTCTCGTAAAGCTGTCTTTAATAATAACACAATAATTGAGTACAAATGACGGTGGAGGAGTTTTGTAAATTCTGTCCGTGGTGGCATCATAGGCAAACCTCTGGCTTGACAATGAAGCCTACATTTAAAATACTCTGTGTGTGTGTGTGCACGCATGCTCGGATCTGCATGTGTCTATTGGCAGTGTTGCGTCTCATGTTTTTTTGCTGTGGCGCAGACAGACAGATACAGACATAGAGTTTCAGACAGACAGGTACAGACATAGAGTTTCAGACAGACAGATACAGACATAGAGTTTCAGACAGACAGATACAGACATACAGTTTCAGACAGACAGATACAGACAGAGTTTCAGACAGACAGATACAGACATAGAGTTTCAGACAGACAGATACAGACATAGTTTCAGACAGACAGTTACAGACATAGTTTCAGACAGACAGATACCGACACAGAGTTTCAGACAGACAGAAACAGACAGAGTTTAAGACAGACAGAAACAGACACAGAGTTTCAGACAGACAGAAACAGACACAGAGTTTCAGACAGACAGAAACAGACAGAGTTTCAGACAGACAGAAACAGACATAGAGTTTCAGACAGACAGATACAGACACAGAGTTTCAGACAGACAGAAAGAAACAGACATAGAATTTCAGACAGACAGATACAGACACAGAGTTTCAGACAGACAGATATTCAAACTCAAAGCAGACGAAGGAACCTCATCAAAGCTGGAATCTAGATTCATGTTGAGCTCTTTAAGCCTCAGCTTTTTAGATTGAGCAAATGACAACAGTGTCAGAGGCTGAAGTGGACCTACTATTAAAGCATTGCATGTTAGTGCTCCAACAGCACTCAATAATTATTTGATACCACAGAATTCTATGTAAATATTTACACTTACAAAACTCCCCCAGAGCCTTGATATGATTTGTTAACCTGAATCCCCAGTGTAAAATGCCTGGGTCCCCAGTGTAAAATGCCTGTGTCCCCAGTGTAAAATGCCTGGCTCCCCAGTGTAAAATGCCTGGGTCCCCAGTGTAAAATGCCTGGGTCCCCAGTGTAAAATGCCTGGCTCCCCAGTGTAAAATGCCGGGGTCCCCAGTGTAAAATGCCTGGGTCTCCAGTGTAAAATGCCTGGCTCCCCAGTGTAAAATGCCTGGGTCCCCAGTGTAAAATGCCTGGCTACCAGGACTAATTTGAGAAAAGCTCTCAAGCCCCATTTTTTGGTTTCCTATAAATCAAGGCCTACACTGATGACAAGCTAGATTTGCGTGAAAGCTGAAGCTCCATGCGTGCTCGTCAGGGTCACGGTCAGCCTTGAGTGAATGGCTTCCAGGAGGGAGCATGAATAACGCAGGCTGTTATTCATGTGGCTGTTGTACCTGTGAACGTGATGTTGCGTGCTCCGACAGCTTGACTGATGTGTCTAAGGGAAGGCAGACAGAACTGCTGTCCCTCGCAGCAACAAAACAAAACACACTTGCTTTATTATTGCCGAGCATTGTAACAACTGCAACTGTTTAGTGGACATAGGAAGACTGGTCCTCACTCACATGCACACATGTGGCCCTCACATGTCAGGGCTATAGCACATAGGAAGCCTGCCAGGCTTCTCCCAGCTTGAACAGATTTGCCTACCTCTATTGGGCCCTGCCCCTGGCTAGTAAACTAATTTGTGGGTGATCCTAATTCCATCCACCCAGGGTTGAGACTGCATCCACCTTGCTTTGATTTGCTCCTTGTTAAGAATGGATCTCTGGACCAGCCAATACTTGTCAAACACACACACAGAAGAGACAACAGACAGACAGTGATACTTTTTCAGTTTTTGTGCAGTCTAAAATAAAAAACAATTGTGACAGCACACAACTACCATACCGTACTTCCTGATTCATTATCATTGTGAGTAAGTAGTGTCAATAAAATTGACTTTTATCACCCTATAGTTATTAGGTTATTGAAACAGACTTGGGTTCATCTGAGGTTTAAGCCAACTGAACAAATTTATCTTACCCCCCTTTCTTCTGTGGTTCATTTGATCCACATTTTGCAGTGAATTGTGAATGAATAAGAACGCAACAAAGGTCATAGTTCCCTGTTTTCCTGGTATTCAACCCGCGACACCCAAAGCACATGTGTTACATTAAATGTCTGACTTGTCGAAGATTAATCTGATGTGTTTTATGATGTCAGGAGCAAGGGTTTGAGTCAGGTCCTGTAAGGTCAACCAGACGGAGACACACACAAACTTACCCCAGATTATTCTATGCCACGGTCATAGACATAACATAGCTGGGACCACCGGAGAGAGAAGTTAATATCATATTCCCTCAGTTTGGCCTGTGCTGTGTGTAACACACACCTCAAGCCGTGAAGCTCTCTCCTTTGTGTCCACTCGGCTATTTCAGGCCTGCATGTGTTAGTGATTCCCAGCATAGATTACAACTGGCTGTGTGGTTGGGGGATTAGTGGTGCCATTTGCCTATATAGGACGTGTGTGTGTTTGTCAGGTTGTGTCAATGCACTGAGAGGCCGAGTGCCAACCTTGGAGAGAGGGAGAGAGAGATATAGAGAGAGAGAGAGACAGAGAGAGACAGAGAGAGAGAGAGACAGAGAGAGAGACAGAGAGAGAGAGAGACAGCAAGAGAGACAGCGAGAGAGACAGCGAGAGAGACAGCGAGAGAGACAGCGAGAGAGACAGAGAGAGAGACAGAGAGAGAGAGAGAGACAGAGAGGAGAAGCTTTGTCTACATGAATTAGACAGTGAATTAGACAGTGCACTTAGATACATTTCAGCATGAGTCATTCCTTATAAAGTTATTTCACTAATGCCTTAGTCACTGTTTAGTTTTGAGAAAGTGTTGAGAGTCACTTCCAGTCCAAAGTGCACGCTGCAGGGAAAAACCTAAGACTGCTGTCTGTGCTCAGACAAGTGTCTCTCTTGAAATAGGACAATTTATTGTTGTTCTCAGAGAGCAGACACTGTGGGATCCAACAGTCATGCTGCTTCCAGTTTGTCTTTTTTCTCTCCTGAAAGCCTCTGACTACGTGCCGTGGGCTTTTCAAGGTTAGTCTGCACAGTCTAGAGAAACAGGAATCGGAGATTTATTCAATGTTATTTATGCACCACACTGGTGTCTTCAGGGGAGAGCCTCTGTCTTGCCGTGTGCTTTCTACGTGCTACTGCCAGCCACATCTGGGTGGATACATTTTTCATCTTTTCATCGCCAATTGTTACGCAAGCATCTTTTCCATCCACACTGAGGCATCCTCTGCCACGCCAGCATTCCAGTCCCAGGCGCACGATCAGATAGGAGATGATAGCTACCTCGAAGCCCCTCACCGACACGCACTTGTCTTCTTCTGACCGATCTGTAATGGTGCCTGTTGAATAATGCCACTCTATATTCTCCCGTTCTAACGTTTGCTTACTTTCTTGTCGAAAAGTCATCATCGGGGTAATGATGTCCAGACGTCAGACTGGTTCCGTGTATTTGATCTCACTCTGACACTGTTTAAAAACAGTCCCCCTCGTCATCCCCCTCGTCATCCCCCTCGTCATCCCACTCTGAGTCACACGGGCTGGGCTGAGTCAGCCAGCGAACGCGGCAGAGTGCTGGTCGTCCCGGCGCCCACCGGCCCCCTCAGTTTACTCGATTCCCACCAAGGCCCGCACCTGCTTTACTTTAGCTCCGTCACACGTTGGCTTCGTCAGCGGACACTCATAACCCATTAACACTTGTGATTACGCTGAGGGGAATGCTGGACAGTAACACAGCAGGCAGGGCCCAGGGGGGTGGGGGGGTGGGGACACACACACACACGTCTGACCCTCTCTGACGTCCCCAAGACTCATTACTGTCCCTCTACGCCCAGAGCTCATCAATAAGAGCAGTCAAGCTAGAAGTCTGCCAACTCTCTTTCTCTCTGTGTAACTAAACATAGGCTAAGCCAATTGAGCCCAGAATCACATTTTTCTTTTCAGCTCGGGGAACCTTTCTAATCCAGTAAACGTTTTTCAAAGTTTCCGAGCTTTATTTATTTTATTATTTTAAACCATGAAACTAAAATGTATCTTGTGCTAACTGTCTATGTCAATCTATAGAGTCCAGACAGAGACCTGAGTGATCGGGTGACTTACCCGGGTAAATAAACCAGCAAGACACCAGCCTTATTGTATGCTGCATTCATAAGAAACAAGTCTAATTCCTTATTTTTTCCAAATTATACGGAGAAGACAAAAGCAGTCTTACTGTAACAGTTGGTGGAGTCTTGTGTCCCATTGATGTTGCCGTACTCGTCGATGGTGAGGAACCACTGCGTGCGGCTGAACAGCTGACGTATGCGCACGTCTCCACCCTCCATGTAGTCGTAGTTCCTGGTGTGACGCTCGTGCTTGGAGCAGTTCATGATGGCAGCCAGTTGCTCCGGAGTGCGGTCACTGCAGGCCACACACACGCTGCCCACCAGGAACATCATTTGCACGTACAGTCCCGAGAGCACATTTGGCAGGTTCCATGTAAGCATCCATTTGCGCATTATAATGCACTGCAGTGGGACTTCATGAACAACATACTGAAATGTGAAATAGAGATCCGTGCGCTGTTGCTCGGCACCCCGTGACCCCTGACCCCGGAGCCCTCACCCCTGACCCTGCGCGTCCCTCTCCCAGCAGCAGGGCCCCCTGGTGGGATGGTGGAGGGAGCTGGAGTGGCTGGAACCTGGCAGGGCCTGGAGGGTGACTGCTGACTGGTCTGTGGAGCGCTCTGTAATCCTCACTCTGTGTTTGTGTCTGGCGTAGAGGACCATAGTCCAACAGCGGACATTATGTTGTCTGTTTCAGGACCTGGAGATGGAAAGGGAAGCCGCAATGTTAAGAAAGGTTACATTTTGTATCTTGAATATAAATATTAACAATTTTACACCAACGTTTGAGAAATCTAATTTAGTGAATGAGGAAACAGCTTATGTGGATTAATGTGTGACTTTCCTGACGGATAATTGATTCAGCTGCGAGGTTGAAATGTTAAGCCATAGTAATGAGGAAACATATGTTTGATTTTACTTTGACTTGAAAAGAGCCTTTCTTTTAGCTCCTCACTAAACTCTGCCAAGAACCAGCCATAATGCTTTCCTCTCAAGACGGTGTTAAATATCCTAAGGTTGGTATCTCCCAACTGTCAACTCCTCATGTCTGTGGAGTTTTGCCTGAATCAACAGCTATCTTACAACAAGCCTCTCCTAATCCAGACATCCACACCGTTTCTAACAAGCTCCATAACTCAAAAAGAGACTCTTCTAAAATGCTGTATGCCAAAGTAGAACATTTGTATCAGAATCGAACAACTTACTTTAGCTGTGAGTGACCAGAGATGTAAATAGCGGTATTTAGTTTCCCTAATGGTCTGCGGTGTAAGACTGCAGTGATCCCAATGCTTCTGGGTAGCTAGGCACGAGCTCTCTGTGTCTGTCTCTTCCCATGGACGTCTCACTGACTCCAGCAGGCTGGTCCTCTGCATCTTCCCCTGTTGTTGTGCGCTGTGCCTAGATAAATGCCTCTTGCTGACCTCACTTCAGAGCAATTAAGTCCCAGCCAGTCAGCTGTCCCTGGGTGAGATGCATGGGAAGAAACACCCTATGCCTCTCTCTCTCTCTCTCTCTCTCTCTCTCTCTCTCTCTCTCTCTCTCTCTCTCTCTCTCTATCTCTCTCTCTCTCTCTCTCTGTCTCTCTCTGTCTATCTTTCTCTGTCTCCCTCTCTCTATCTCTCTCACCCTCTCCCTCTCTCTCTCTCTCTCTCTCTCTCTCTCTCTCTCTCTCTCTCTCTCTCTCTCTCTCTCACTCTCTCTGTCAGGCACTCCCTGGACATAAGAGGGAGCCATAAACTTGAGAAATAGCTGCTTGGATGGTATGCACCCAGAATAACAGTGTAACATCTGCATGCGCACTGCCCTTACAACAACGGCATTTTCTTGATCTAAAATATTTCTGGTGTGCGTGCTCTGACTCTTTCGGTAAAACTTCAAGTGAAGTTTCTTTACACTTTACACTAAACACACCTTCAAAGAATTCCACCCTTTTATTTTGAATTCTAACTCAGTGGGTGTTGTTACTTTGGGAATGGTTGTCAGAAGTTCAAACGCAGAAAACCAAACATCAAAGAATTGCCTCAATTCACACGCTGATTGAGAATGATGGGGGGGGAGCCAGTAAGTTACGGCTGGCAGGTAACCATTGAAGGAGAGCAAAACAGAAGACAGTGACAGTGCGTAGGTAGTCATCTCTGTCAGGGGTCGAGAACTCTTTCACTTTTAGTGTTTGTATTTAAGCTCCTAATTTATCACCCGGCATACCTGGCCCTCTGTTAGACTCGCCACTTCAAAAGTGTATATGGTGTCCTAATGACGCTCCCCCTCTGGGAAAGAGAGGCCTGTAACTGAGAGAGGCTCTGCAGCCGGGCTCCCTCTCATCTACTAAACCGGTGGTCGTAAAGCCCTGGCCAATGAGGTGTCACTGGGGCCAGTTCATCCGTCTGCCCTCTCCATCACCTCAGACACAGTTCACACACCAGGGGAGTGGGCCGCGCGCCACGTCACCCCCGCAACATCCGCAACACACACAACGCACACAACACACGCAACACACGCAACACACACAACACACGCAACACATGCAACTCACACAACACACGCCACATACACAACACACACAACGCACACAACGCAGGCAACACACGCAACACACACAACACACACAACGCACGCAACACACACAACACACACACAGCACACACCCAGCACCCGAAGAAACGCTTGGGAACACACCGAGCTCTACATCTCCTCCCGTGTCTGACAGCCAGACTCTACATCCCTCAAACGAAGAAGCGTTTAACTCACTCCTCACGTCCCAAACTAAACCACAATTCATCAAAGTGGGATTCCAGGGAGGGATTAGTTTTCGTGTCTTAGTTTGAATCTGTTGAGAATCCCGGTGGTTTGACAGTTAGGCGTTCAGGGTTGCCATGCCGCCTGTGGCTTGTGCCACTTCTGAGGGTTTTTTTCTCCAACTAGCGAGCCAGATCAGAGGTTAAGGGGCAGGCCTTTGCTCGCACACGATCATGGCACAGTTCATTTCCTTTGAAAAACAGAAGGGGGTGAGGAGGAGGGGGGGCAGACTGGATAGCTCTGCCTGGCAGGGGGAAACCTCCATGCTTCAGTAAAGCAACCGTTTATGAGCCACAATATAGAAAACACAAAACCAGAACGTTAACTGATAATAACCGTAATGGTTTATGTCATGGTTTATGCCAGTCGTGCCAGCTTTGTTCACGTGCTCTCAGCAGTAATGTTTTAAGTAACTCACAGTTCCCCAAAAGAACGTTTCATCTCAACAAAATCGACAATGATTCAACTTTGCACCTCTAAGTCCTCAAGATGTTATAAATCTGTTGTGGCCTCTACTGTAGCCAGCTATTACACAATAACATTGCGTTTTTATCTAACTCTGAGCATTTCAGTGATCATTTTCCCATGCAGGGCTGCTATTGGGTCAACATGGCTGTGTTGTTGATCTGTGTACAGGTAGTTGTCTTTAAGGGCTGAAAGGCTGCCTGCTGCAGAGGATCAAATAGCCAGAGCCGTCTGGCGTTTACAGTAGCACAGGAAGTAGTGGAGCCGTCTGGCGTTTACAGTAGCACAGGAAGTAGTGGAGCCGTCTGGCGTTTACAGTAGCACAGGAAGTAGTGGAGCCGTCTGGCGTTTACAGTAGCACAGGAAGTAGTGGAGCCGTCGGCAGGTGGGACATGCGTGAGGAAGCCTCTTTAGTCGTTAGGGGACTGTCTCCCCTCCCTCTTCACATCTGCTACCTTGCTCTCTGGCTCTCTATCTCTTTCTGTCTGACTCTATCTTGAACTCTGTCTCTGCCTGTCTCTCTCTCTGTCTGTCTGTTTGTCTGTCTGTCTGTCTGTCTGTCTGTCTGTCTGTCTGTCTCTCTCATACTGTCGTCTCTCTTCATCCCTCTCTTCCTCTCTTCTCAGAATTATCAGCTGATAAAATCCAGGGTTCAATCTTTAAAGGCTCACCTCTCCTTTCTATTGACTCCCATTGTTGGAGCTGCCACAGCCAATAGACCCTGAGAGAGTTCAGATGATTGCGATGTGACACGCGAACACGTGAGCTCACAGTGAACTCTAAGCTCCCTCTCCAGCTCCACTCTCTGTCTGTTCTTATCACACTGACTTCGCACTTCCCTCCAAAAAAAACATGCACGAGGCATTTATTTGTATCTGAGTCACCTAACTATATATTGTCTCTTGTATAACCTATTGGCATTCTACTTTAGTCTTTTCTTCAATAGATAGTTTACTTTCACCTCAATTTAAAACGCATATTTTGTACAATGTTTGCTTTTTTACGAATCTGGCGAAGAGTTTACACAGTGTTTATAGAGAGTGATAAGATATTAAGCTGTTTTTGTTAGTGGACTTGTCAAGCTGAGGGTGTGTTGCTTTCAGAAGTGCGTAGCTCTGGTCTTCTATTTGCATACAGTAGAACGGAGTGGCATGCTTTTATAGGGTCTTATCAGTTCAGACGGGGTGCGTCTGGAGATGAAGGAGAAATATAAATCACAGAAGACATTTCTCAGAACTTTTTTTCCCCGTCTAATCATATAGATCAAACCGCTGTGGCGTGGAGCCCCTCAGCCAGTCCCCATTGTCTCTGACTCGGAGTCTAAAGCGGCTATTAGATATAGATGTTTGTGCTTTCTAATCCCTCCTGGTAGGATTATCACCCTCTGGTTTACCTCGGGGGCTGTTTGCGGGAACCACTAGCTCTGTTGGCACACAGCGTTAGATCTTGAATTTATGATAGTTTCCACTATTAGTCCAGTGACATCTGCCTTCTCACAGTCTCTGTTCAGCAAGCTCTAAAAGCATTCCTGGAAGGAGGAACGTGTGTGTGTGTGTAGGTCTGTGTGTGTGTGTGTGTAGGTCTGTGTGTGTGTAGGTCTGTGTGTGTGTGTGTGTGCAGGTCTGTGTGTGTAGGTCTGTGTGTGTGTGTGTAGGTCTGTGTCTGTGTGTGTTATATTCTGCTGGCTCACTCTGTCTTGCAGTGATAAGACTGAGTTTATGCTGGCAGAATGGATTATGTTTAAGGTCAGGTTATTCCTAGCGCTGGGTTTAGACTGTTTGGGTTCAGCTTTTGCTTTCTAAATTCCATCATAATTGGGGAGCTCTAGGGATGGAGCCTGCCAACATTAGCTCAAGTTATAAATAACCACAACATGGGCTTGTATATACACATACACACACACACACACACACACAATGTCTGGCCAACACCACATGCCCATACGCATACAAGCATACATGCGCACTATCAGGACAGCCCCCTAAGGACTACGCTAGGTCACAGTTTGTTTTTAACCAAGAAAACAAAGCATGATTCCGACTTCAACACGTTTAACCTGTACAGGGACCGTTTGAGTTTTCTGAGAAAACGGAGCTTATTAAAAATGTTGCAGAACTTCGCTCCGGTAACTTCTACAGTTACCAGATCAACCAACCTGTTAGTAGATAGATCAGTAGATATAGCCTACCATACACACCCTTTCTCTCTCTCATACACACACACACACACACTCTATCCTGAGATAAATGATGATAAATATCTACTCAAACAAAGTCCTGAATCTGTTCGTAAACTATTCACCAGTCACGGTTCCTTGTCTCACAGTCATCCTGTGTAAAGTCCCTACTTGATCCAAATAACAGCATTTACAGGATAGAAAAAAAGGATAATAAATACAAATCTCAGTCACACATATATACTAGAAGTCAATCTAAATCTAATCTGAAATGTTGACATTAATTTTATACGATTTGAACAACAGTTTGGTACAGGTGTAGAATTCAGTATTTAGCTTCAAATTCTTCACATGAGATATGTGGTATTGTGTAAAAAGCGGAGCTTGTTATGTGAGAAGAGAAGATGACGCTGCTCACCATAAGAGGTCCAGTCAGGAAGAATGAAGAAGCTCTGTCTGGGAGAGCATGCTCTGTTCTCTCCTTATGGCTGTGACACACACACACACACACACACACCCTCGACAGCACACACACACACCAACACACACTGGCAGCAGTACACACTCGCACACACACACACACACACACACACCCTCGACAGCACACACACACACCAACACACACTGGCAGCAGTACACACTCACACACACACACACACACACTGACACTCACACACACACACGCAGACTTACAAACTCCGGGGCGAAAGCACCTCCCTGCCCACTGGTGGGGGCTGTCTTTGAAGCGTCTCTTCCTGGCCTCTGACAGGGGGGGTGTCACTGCAGTAAAAGGTGACACATGTTCTCAGCTCGGGTCACTGCTCCGAGGCAGACTGACCCGAGGTGTGAGATGGACACAGCTCAGGGACACAGCTCACGGACACAGCTCAGGGACACAGCTCACGGACACAGCTCATGGCCCCTCCCTGCACCAGTCCTCTGTCCTCCCCTTCCCTCCATCCGTATTGTTATCGATGTCGCTTTACGGATTCCTTCTTACTCAGTATGCTTCATCTGACTTTTGCTGACTAATTGTATGTATTAGACAGTCACATTATTATGATAAATGTTGAGTTTCCACTGGGGAGATTACACACTCCAGTAGGGAATATAGGCTTGGTAACGAACATCATATCGATAATGGTTTTGTTAAAGTGACGATATTCAGCCATCAAGTTGGAATAGAATTCTACACGACTTCCCCTCAGAATGGACCTACATGCTTGTAAATTGACATGATCATGTGTGCGCGTTTCAGCCTGCATTAGAGCCGGTGTAATAGGCCTTGTTAGAGAATGTGAACAGGCGTAGTGTCCAGGGAATCTACTGATCCCCGTCTAATGCAGGAACAGCTGTTAGGGATCTCAGTCTTAGCTGCTCGCTCCGCAGTATCATATCTGAGCACGGATCAGGAAAGAAAGCAGCGCCTTGCTTGTACAAACACACGCTGCTTTGTGGCTTTAAGGCAGGCAGGCAGGCAGGCAGGCAGGCAGGCAGGCAGGCAGGCAGGCAGGCAGGCAGGCAAGCAGGCAGGGAGGGAGGGAGGGAGGGTCGAAAATAGCTAGTACAGGTCCAGGTCAGGACGATGGTGTAGGGGTTAAAGTCCTCACTTTTAGCCCACTGTGGTTATGCTTGAAACTGAACTGAACAAATAGTGAAAACCCCTATAAAAAGCTAGTGTTACTGCCTCTGCACCTGTCTCTGTAGTTTTGTGTGTGTCTTAAGAGTGTGTACTGGTCTTAAAGTGTGCGTGTATTCAATTGTGTGAGTGTGTGTATGAAGCGGCTCGTAAAAGAAAACGAAGTGAACTCTTGTGTGTTGGATTGACCTTGGCAGACTGTCTTTGCAGTGGCGTCACTCGGATTTCTTCAGGCACAGTCGGGCTGTCACAGATATACTTATTGTCTCCAGTACTCAAGCACTACAGGACACTTGTTCCCTCTCTCAAAGCCTGAATGTATCCAGAGTGACTGTGTTGTAGTCAGTAAGAGTGATCTGGCTGTTCGCAGATCTGCAGGAGGTGTTTGACGAGGTTGTGTCAAACATCAGGAAACTGAACGTGGCCACACCCCTCTCCTCCTCCGCCCGGGGGGGCAGAATGGCCACACCCCTCCCCTCCTCCACCAGGGGAGGCAGCGTGGAGGAAGCCGACGTCAAGAAGAAAGAGGTAGATGAGCTCTCCTCTGGAGTCTTAATCCTCAAAAGGCTCAGGTCTGAAGACCTTGTTAGTAACACTGAGATCCAGCCTCTCTCCCTCAGGGGAACCCTGGACCCTGTGTGTTTACTGGATGGTTTTCAAGCGTGTTTTAAGTCTGAGGTGTTCTGTGTTTTCCCAGTCCAACTTTGTAGGCCCAGGTCCAGAGTTCCAGCATGTTCCTTTTAAGCTGTGTGGTCCAAGTCCTCTGATGATGCGCTACCTCCAGCTCCACAGCATCCCTGTGCCCCCGGCCTGCGACACACGCAGGATCCAACGCACCGAGATCTCCTCCCTGCCATATCCTTCCACACCCTGACAACCCTCAGAGTGACCGACCGAACTCAAGACCGTGTCTGATCGAAAAGATACTCTGTTTCCAACCTTCTGTGAGGTTAACGACTCCGTATGTGGGCGAGGAGGCATCGTGGGTAGCCTAGAATATGACCAGGTTTGGATTGAATGGTCCTGGACATGACAGGCTAACCTCAGTATGAAGAGCAGCCAGTTCTGCTGGTAGTTGTAGCCTTCCTCCGCTGCATGCTGCTCCCAGCAGCCTGGAAGCAGGGGGAGGGTTATCTCCTGCTGACCTCTGCCAGATAAGACCCTCTCTTTTCTCAGAGACTTCCTCCTAGCGGAGATCATCACGGCTTCTTCCAAAACCACAAAACAATTCCAGATGTGTCTCCCCTCCCACCATACCTCTCCCTCTATTACTTCCTCACTCTGCCTGTCTCTCTCTCTTTCTCCCTCTCTATTACGTTCTCTCTGTGTCTCTCTCTCCCTCTCTCCTCACAAGTCTCTCTACCTTCAGTGGTGTTGTGGTTGCTATGCTGACATGTTCAGTCTGTGAACAACATGCTTATAAAAACATGCTGATGAATAACATGCTAATAAAATAGTAAGGCTGGTGTTGCAGTGGGCCTCTCAGGCTACAGTATGTGGGATTAGGAACAGCAGGGTTGGATGATATAACATGAAGGTAGTTCAGCCACACCAAGCCCATTAACTTCATGAAAGGAGACTTGCGTGGGACTGTGCTGAGGTAAATGGGCCACTTAATGATCTTGGCACAAGAACTTGTTTGGAGTGCGAAGGGGGTAAGCATAAAACCTGGCAGTATGGGATTGCTGGGGGGGGGGGGGGGGGGGGGGGGGGGGGGGGGTTGGTGGGGGTCTGAGAAGGGTAGAGAGAGTGCTGGGGGCGTGAGAGAGATCACAGCCAGTGTGTTGGGGTTAGGGAGCCAGTTTTTTCCTCCTGTGCTTCTCCTTGACTTGCGTTACTCCGTCGCACCCCACCTACCTGGAGGTGGTGAAGGAGGTGGAGGACAGGAGCCACAGACTCCACCAGGAGTACAAGATGTAAGGCCTTAGTTTGAATGGAACCTTTTCTTTTTTAAGATACATGTTTGGACATACTGCTTTATTGTAAAGGGATGGGTAGAGATAGACATGAATATTAGGGAGAAAAAGGGGGTGACATACAGGAAATGACCCAGGCCAGAATCGACCCCGGGTGCTTACGGTAAGGCCTCAGCCCTTATAGTAGGCAGTCTACCCAGTGACCCACCGGTAGGTAGTTTATTCATACAGCAGGTTTCCATCCCAAACGACATACAAATAGTGCCCGTAGAAAATACAGCAGAATCCCTACTATCACTACCATGGCCGCTGTCCTGTGTCGACAGCCTGACCTAGTTCCTCCTTCACCTGTTCTTCAGGAACTTCAAGAAGACCAAACGTGAACTAGCTGACATTCAGAAGGAAAGAACCCTCCACACCCAGGAGGCTAAGTGGTGAGTTTTGGCCCCCAGGTGTTGATACTTTGTGCGTACTCTTTTGAGTATCGAATATCACGCCTCCTCTTGTCCTGTGACCAGGTTCATGAAGGAGGTCCTTAGCAACCCTGTTGAGGTGAAGATTGCCAGCGAGGGCATCATGAGTAAATGGGTAACGAGTCATTTTCTGCTCTAACATGAACCCGCATTTTACCACCTCATTCCACCATCCTCACACACAGATCTTTAAATGACAAGACTAAGAACTCAAATAAAAAAATAGCTAAAAGTTAAATTGTTCCCTGGACGTCACCTGGACGTCACCTGGACGTCACCTGGACGTCACCTGGACATCACCTGGACGTCCAGGTGACGTCCAGGTGACGTGTGGGTTCCTCTGTGGGTTCCTCTGTGTTCAGGACCGCCCCCCGTACAAACAGCGTCTGCGGAAGGGGGAGGGGGCTGGAGGGAGGACAGAGGAGGACAGGAACCAGGAGGACAGGAACCAGGAGGACAGGAACCAGGAGGACAGGAACCAGGAGGACAGCGAGTCGGCCGGCCAGTAGAACCACAGCACCCAGCAAGCACGCTCTCTCTCTCCTGTCCTCGTTAGTATTGGGTGTCGCTCTCACTGTCACGATGTCTATTTCACCCAAGCAGAATGATTTCAAAGCGTGCATTTTGATTTGGACGAAAACTTTTATCGTTTGTGAGTCGGTGTTGTTATATCAATTACCATATGAACAGATTAGCTGGTTCTAAAATAATACAATAAATATTTTTTTTTAAGTAAATCATGAGTTGTAGAAGTGCTCTAATTTTCACACTGATGCTAACGCACTCTGCTAAACTGTTGGGCTGGTGGCATCTCTCACAGTCCTCCAACGTAAAATAAGACAGTTTATCAAAGTCTGGAGCAAAACGAGTAGTTTACGTAGTTTTGTTTTCAGCTTTGAAGACAAAATTCCAGCGGCATTTCAATGTTTATTTGATTGTATAAACAAATCCTCTCTCACATCTGTTTGTTAGTATTTACCTTCGCAGGATGAAATGAGGCTACATGTTGGATAGTGTCTGCGGCATGTTGTTTGTGCTTGAGTGGATGTTGTGTGTGGTTTGTACAGTAGACAGAGAGAAGCTGTGGACTTCTCTCTGTTCCCCAACATGCTCTCCATCTAAATCTCAGGGAGCAACTCCTAGCCTCTCGCCCAAGACTGTGCTCACCCAAGACTGTGCTCACCCAAGACTGTGCTCTAACCTCTCACTTCCTTTATATATTATTTTACTATTTTACACCCTAGACCCTTATCTTCACATTTTGTAGGACTCCCTGTATCTTGTATCTCGTATATTTTATATTTTCTATATTTAAATTGTTACTCTGAGTGCTCTACCGTACCCTGCTGCTGTTGCAAACTGCAATTTCACTACTGTTGGACAAATAAAGGATTATCTTATTTTATACTGTATCTCTGTCTCTCTTATTTCTCTCTCTCTCTTCTTCGTCAGTTTTACATAAGAAACTAAAGTCATTTCATCCATCTCACCGCCTCTCCTTTACTCATCTGTTTCCTCCAACAGCAGCGTCAGCTGGAAGCTAGCAGGGTCAGAGGTGAGACTCTCTGAAGTGTTTCAATAAACCCTTTCACAGCTAGAGACCTGAGAGTGAGCTGCTCTCAGAGGACCCTATTCCTGCCAGCAGCAGGTGGTAGCAAGAAGACATAGTGTGTGTGCGTGTGGGTGACCAGGTGTGCAGGAAGCCAGCGAGAGGAGATATATTTTGTAATCAATGACCTTTTAATCTGTACATTGGTCATCTGCTTTCTAGAAGATGTCACGACGGATAAACAGACTTGTTAATGATGTGCCAACAAAAAACACATGCTATATAGTGCTGTGTTTTAAGAGCCTCAGGAAATCAAAGAGTAGATCGTTTTTGGAATAATATATTTAAATTTCTTTTTTTAAGAAGATATTTTTCTTTTTATAAGATATCCTGTTTCAAATTTTTGAAGGTTTGACCATTTCTCAGATGCAAAATTTCAGACAGACTCACGCCAAAGGTTGGGACAAACAAAAATTACAAAGAAAATTAAGACCAACTTGTATTGTCTGCATGCTTTTCCCATTTGCCAAAGAAGATGCTGTTCCCCACAAGAGAAGATGACACGCTTGAGGATGAAAACATTGAGTAAACAGCTCTGGCCAAATGGAGGGATAGCATGCGTTTACAGATTAGGCCTTCCCACAGGGCGTAGGGGCATGTTGCACAATGTGCTTTCACTCAGTCCATATCTGAAGTTGCGTGAGAGATTTCCATATCTCACACACTCTTGTAAATCACAATTGAACAGTAGTAACTCAAAGAATGAACTCCAAAAACGTCTGTTTTCAATTTGAAGCCGCAGGACTTGCCAGAGCTGGGGCGGGCTGGGAGACCACCCCTCGGAGCAACTTTACTGGCCGCATCACCTCACAGGACTGAAGACTGCCTGCTCTCCTCACGTCAGTCTCTCTCTCACACTCATTTACATTTAGTCATTTAGCAGACGCTCTTATCCAGAGCGACTTACAGTAAGTACAGGGACATTCCCCCGAGGCAAATAGGGTGAAATGCCTTGCCCAAGGACACAACGTCATTTAGCACAGCCAGGAATCGAACCGGCAACCTTCAGATTACTACCCCAATTTCCTAACCGCTCAGCCACTTGACTCCCTCGCACGTATCACCTCATACCCTCACACCTTTTTCACTTTGGAGTTCCGTTTAATTATAGAAAGACAAATGCATTGCACACGCACAAACACACAGGGACATTAATTACTAAATGACATAGCAGAGAAAATATTTGCTCGTACATTTTTCTTTCATTCTGGGAGAGCAATAGCTGCCACTACATCATAATAAACTGCTGGAAACTGAATGAGACAGAGTACAATACAGAACACATATTACATTTAGTCATTTAGCAGACGCTCTTATCCAGAGCGACTTACAGTAAGTACAGGGACATTCCCCCCAGACAAGTAGGGAGAAGAGCCTTGCCCAAGGACACAACCTCATTTGGCACAGCCGGGAATCAAACTGGCAACCTTCAGATTACTAGCCCAATTGCCTAACCGCTCAGCCACCTGACTCCCACATATGCTTATCAACACTCATGACTGTCCACGGTCATGTTCTGTCACAAAATAGATTCTTATCAACGTTGCTGAGTGAATCTGGAATATTCTACAACCACGCCTGCTGCATCTCATGGCTGAAACGGACTTTGTTCCTCCCATTCTTTAAAATCACACAAATCACACAGGGTAACGATTTACAACCTGTCCTGCATAGATCCTGGCCTCTCAGTAACATGACACCCTAGTTCTTATTGTGAGCATGGACTTACTGCCTCATTCATCAACCTCTGGTCTTCCCCCCCCTGTGCTCCTCCAGTTGTTCATTTTTTTCAGTCCTAATCGTAGTAGTCATTCTTTATTTCAGTCCTTAAAAGTCAGAGTTAAGACACTGTACGCTGCTAAATTGTGCACATTACCATATTTTCAGTTCTCCTCAAGCTCCACACATCCCAACCGTCTGATTGGATAGAGTGGACAGGGCTGACAGACTCATTGCTTTTATCCAGTCACATACCAACAGGACATATATTACAGTGAGTGCAGCAGATAATAAAGGACCAGAAGTACACAGTTGGATTTCAGAGCTTAGTATGAAGGAACTGTGTGTTATTTTACCAGACACCAGCAACATTTCTAGTGGTTCTGAAGCAGAAAGCACACTCTGTTAGTTTACTGCTTCTGTGTTTAGATATGTGTTTAGTTTCCGAAGGTGACTGTGCTGCAAATAGTCTTTCAGTGGTTAGTGCCAAGGAACACTCTGTAGTTTTTACCAGATAAAGGGCAACATTAAACACAGTGTAGCTGTATTTTAGTGGCTGTGAAGCAGTGACTAGGTCAGGAGATGTTCCTAAAGGTGACTAGTGCAGCGGTGTGCGTGCCAGCCTCCCAGCCTGTTATTGGACATTCTTCAGCTGGCTGGTGTTGGGGAGGTCTGATGGAGGAGGAGCACTCCCAGGCTGTGAGGAAACAGCCCTCTGCAGAGAGGCACACTGGGAAAGAAAAGAGGCTGTCACTCATCGTCACGTAGTTCTGAACATACACTACATTGGCTGTGTTGAAATCACCAACATGAACAAAATGCTGTTCCTGTCTTGTTGAGGATCAGACTGGGTTACTGTGAGGGTTGGGAGTTGTTTCCAAACATAAGTCAGTAGGAGTTAGTCGATTTTGCTCATTCGAATAGTAATATCCTGAGTCATGTCCTGTCTTACTGCCTGGTTTCTAGTCGTCGGAACTTCTGCCTCAGAGTTGAAACAAACGGTCTGATATGGTGTTCGGTCTGGCACGTGCTGCAGGTCCTCCCAGCAGCACCACCAGACCTCAGGCTGGCTCCACAAACACCACTCCAGTCTCCCCCACACCACAGACCAGTCAAGGAGCTCATCTGCTTCCACAATGTTACCGCAGTAAAAATGGAATTGCAATGCACAGTTATTGCTCTGTAGTTACATGGTGATTAATGTAAAGTGCATGTGATTCAGGCCAGGCTTCAGAGAACAGGATGTTAAATGTTTAGCCAATCAAAGTATTCCATGAATTCCAGTTGATCTCTGCTCAATGTTATGATATTTAATCTCACTTTGTCCATTTTCCAGAGTGCTAATGATGAGGTTTTGCACACTTTTGTCTAGAAGTGTGTGTGTCCGAAAGCAACACTAGAGATGTTCCAAAACCACAGAAACCGAGAGGAGGGTGATAATTGAGTTGGTTTGAGTAAACAAGGCTGTGTGGTTGGCACACCAGGGCTGTGTCTGACATGGAGGGGCTACCTCCTTCAACCGCCTAGCAACACTTTGGTGCGTGTGAGACTGTGAACAACAGCCCATTAACAGATGTAAATACAGGGTTTCAACCCCTTGTGTCGCAAAAAGCGTCCGTCCTGTGCACTTCCTGACAGGATGGCAGTGGATCATCTCACATGCAAGGATCCATGCAGCTCTCGGACATTCCTACTTTCCTATAAAACTTGAAGGATTTCTACTTAGCTGCGTTACACAAAGAGAGGCTGTATCAAAACAAGCTCCTGCTCTTTCAGCCCACTCTCCCAGTCTATCATATCAAAGCGTGACAAAAAAAACCCCGAAAGAACATGAAAAATAAGCTTACATCTGAGCTAAGTAGGAACAGAGGGTGGTGAATGTGTGTTTTGCTTTCCATTTTCAGCTCTGGCAGAGATTCAGGCCACCTTGTAGAATCTGAAAACCATTACCCAGGGCTGTTGGTCAAAAGTGCAGACTGTATAGGATATCACAGCAGCACGCCTCACTGAGAGACATGTCGATGGAGGGAGGAAGAGAGGAGTAGGGGGATGAGGGGGACAGGGGAGAGGTAAAGGATCTCGTGCGAGAGGGGGAAAGGAGAGACGAGCAGACCTTCAGCGTGCCTGGCTTCCGCTTAGATGTCTCAATTACAACCAGGCCCGTTGTCATTCACGGAGACATGTTTGGTTCCACAGAAACAAAAGGGCATCCTCGCACGATGACGTGATCCGAGCAGACACACATGTACATGTTTCGCGTTGCTGCCTGTGTTTGTGTGCGTGTGTTTGTGTGTAGACAGCACACCTTCAAGGTTATCAGACACGCCACCTCTTGCGTGCTATCTCAGACTAGGCCCAGACAGGCCTTGCGCTCTTTTTCTTTCTTTCATATACACACACGCACATGTACACACGCTACAGCATAGCGATTGGCAGTCACGCACATGAACACATACTATCCTTCTCTCCTGTGTGAATGAGCCGACTACTGATGGATGCCTCTTAAAGGCCAGACAGTGTTGAAGTCCATTCCAAAGACTCGCTAAGTTCTTTTCTTCAATCATGGCAGGTGTGTCTGTGTGTGTTTTTGGCTTTACATTGGCGTTAATACACATGAGGGTTGTCTGTGTGCGTGTACAGGAGGAGAGTCCAAGTCCAGTGTCCAACTGACCCACCAAACATCCTACATCTATCAAACTTGTAAATGTGAGTTTAAAGTGTTCTCACAGGGGGAGACAGGCTGTCCATTGTAGAGCAGATTTAACTGTCCATTTATCCTCCTTTAATGAAAGGAAAATGGAACAATATCTTTTGAAAAATTAGATCATCATATGAGATCATCCTAAAGTAATCATCCTAGGATAGTGGTCATGACAGATCTCCAGCCGTCTACCTTAAGCTCTCACGCTAAAGCTCTCCTGTCAGCACACCCTCCCTCTATGTGCAGCTCGAGCTCACAAGTGTATGTCTTGAGCCAAAGATGTACATCCATATAATCACAGGCTTTTGCAATTAATAATCTCACATAAAAAAAAGAAGGAACCAAAGGAACTGGTACCGCTTAATCAAATGCGTCGATGCTTTACACATAAAACTGTAGATCAGATCTGACAAGTGATGATATTTGCCATCAAAATCAAGTGTGGAGCAATAAGGTTTTGCAAACAGAAAGCGATTCTTTTTTTTTTTTTTTTTCACTGACCACCTGCATCCTCCAAATGTCATACTGGTGCCAGTTAAGACATAAAGTAAATGAAAGCCAGACCTGAGTCTCGGGGTCTAGTAAAGAGCAGTAAGGGGGGACATGTAATGGGAAAGCAGTACACTCCCTCTCCACTGTACACAACAGTCATTAGCCAACCCATCTGCTTAACGCTCGCATGCTAAGCTGTAATTTGCAGACTCTGGCATGTGTGTATGTGTGTGTGTTTGCGAGAGAGAGGGCAGCGGTGCTGGGCTCGGAGCAGACGAGATGTGTGTGTGTGTGTCTGCTATTATCTGGATGTCATCATAACCACAGAAATCAGGCCCTGATGGTATCTCCCCCACCCCTCGCTCCCATCCTGAGCCACAAGTCACGAGAGCCGAGGGTCTCCTTCGACCACACACACACACACACACACACACACAGCATGACAGTTCTCATTGGTAGGTAAACATGTCCAGATTGGTGAACTGCGTTGGAAGTACCCGTGGTGGGAAATGTGGCCAGAACCATTTGTAGGACTTTTTCTCAGTCGCTTCTTAACTCTTTACAGATTTTAAAATGTTTAATTTATTTCGTAGGTTACTCCACTTGCTTAGTCAACTATTATTTTTCTCTAATGAGAAAATAATTTAATTCTGTCCCACAGGACTGAAAAAGCTATTTTAAATTACAACACTGTAAATTAATATCTTAATATTGAGGCCAAAATACTGTAAATTGGAGGACATACACATGGGAGTATGACATTTTTCCATTTGATTGGTATTTATGTGGTTCAAGGAATCCCAAAAATTCCAGATAATTTGATGACGACACAGTTGCTACTTATTACATCATATTATATGGCAACGACAGTACGAGCATTCTGATTGGCTAATGGGTAGTCATCATATTTTCTCACATGAATTCTACACATCTATCTTTATTCTTACCAGGACACCGGAAATCAAGTCATTTTTTAATTCTTTATTATAAATGTCAAGAAAAGACTGCCAACACATGGTACTGCTGGCAGCCAGCCAGATAACACTTTACTCTGGCCAAGGGTAAACCTAAGCCATATGCCTCATCTGAATTACTAATAGTTTGTAATTTGTGTAATAACATTTGTTTTATTATACTTAGCACAAATCTTGCCCTCATAAATATGAAATGTTTGGCAACTGGAAGGGGTGCATAAAAATGTCTGCACGCAAATAGTTATTCAAACGAAAGCCTCAGTTTCCTCCAGCCTCTGCACCTACAGTATCCAGCCTCAGCCTCTGCACCTACAGTATCCAGCCTCAGCCTCTGCACCTACAGTATCCAGCCCCAGCCTCTACACCTACAGTATCCAGCCTCAGCCTCTACACCTACAGTATCCAGCCTCTACACCTACAGTATCGCGCCCCAGCCTCTGCACCTACAGTGTCCAGCCTCAGCCTCTACACCTACAGTATCCAGCCTCTACACCTACAGTATTCAGCCTCAGCTTTATCCACACGTCCAACCTTGACATTTACATTTTTTGTCATTTAGCAGACGCTCTTATCCAGAGCGACTTACAGTAAGTACAGGAACATTCCCCCCGAGGCAAGTAGGGTAACCGGCAATCTTCTGATTACTTGCCTAATTCCCTAACTGTTCAGCCACCTGACTCCCTTGAACCCAGCCTCTAGACCCAAATCAAACTCAGTCCCTGTCTCATCCTAAAATGGAACCACAGGAGTAAAGTGATTGGTTACAGTACCGCAGTCCAACTCTGAGTTTTCCTAACTGTGATGGTGGAAATGCTGTGAACAACAACATCTAGTGAGGACCCAGCCAAGGATATCCTCTCCCTGTGTAAACACCCTGTGCTTCTCAGTATGCAACTAAACGTTGATGGCAGATAAGGTCAATCAAAGCACTGTCCCTGTGAAGACCTCCGCTTCAATGCGATGGAAAGTTGCTATTTGTAACCGACCCCTCAGTGGAAAATCCTCCAGGCCTCCCTAGGAGTCGACCTCCGGGCAGAGTATCCAAAGGAGTGCCTCAAGGCGAGCTCCAAACAGGCCGGAATAGACCGGTGTTAAGACTACATGGTCCAGGAGACAAACAGCCACAAACAGGGGCTGTTTGTTACTGCGGGCTTGAGATAAGGTCAGTATTGGATTAGGGTGTTGATGGCTTGTGGGATGAAGGAAGGTCTTGACCCTTTCTTCACATCCAACCCTAATCATTCGTATTTCCTTTTGGGTAATGGATAACAGGAGCACATTGCGCATGAAGACTGTTAAAAGATAGCAAGCGATAGCGAGAGAGGGAGAGAGAGAGGGAGGGAGGAAAAGAAAGAGAGAGACCCTAGGGGGGATCCAGTGCTGCACACATGATAAACGTTCTGAGGAACTTCCAGAAAGGGATATCTGATCTGCGTTTACAGTACGCGGAAGCTGCAAAGACACGCGAAGCTTTCAACATGTGAAGAGTTACGTGCGGGCTGCAGTTTTATACCTCTATGTCTAACTGTGCTTTCAGGGATATGGCTCTTCTGAGTACAGCTATCTGCTGGAGACATAAATCATTGTACTTACTCTGACTCAGTACTGGAGCCACAGTCAGTTCACCCACAGCAACAGCCAACACAACACACTGTGGGAACAGTATAATGACCGAATGCGATACTTATGAAACTTTCCCATCTAAAACCATATTCCTTCTTCTCCTGGGAGAAGGTTGGTCCAGCAGTGCCCATGGTTTTAAATGGTCTTAAAGTGTAATGTTGAAAACCACTGCTCCCATAGTCTCAAACTTGGCATGTGAAATATGTAAGCGCATCTATATATACCCTGTCTCCTGGTCTGATCTCTAAGCCACACTGACAGGGATGACAGGCTGAGGAGGGGCATTGGAGAGGAGGAGAGGAGAAGGGAGGAGGAGAGGGGGTGAGGGGAGGAGACTGGAGGGGGAGAGGAGAGGAGGAGAGGAGAGGGGGACAGGAGAGGAGAGGAGAAGAGAGGGGAGGGGGAGAGGAGAGGGGAGAGGGGGACAGGAGAGGAGAGGAGAAGAGAGGGGAGGGGGAGAGGAGAGGGGGACATGAGAGGAGAGGAGAAGGGAGGGGGAGAGGGGAGAGGGGGACAGGAGAGGAGAGGAGAAGAGAGGGGAGGGGGAGAGGAGAGGGGAGAGGGGGACAGGAGAAGGGAGGAGGAGAGGGGGTGAGGGGAGGAGACTGGAGGGGGAGAGGAGAGGAGGAGAGGAGAAGGGAGGGGGAGGGGGGAGGAGAGGAGAGGAGAGGGGAAAAGAAAATGGAAAGGGGGAAGCATGCAGAGCGGTGGAGAGAGGAGACATCCCTTCATCCGAACTCTGACCAGAGAGAGAGACCAGAGAGAGAGAGACCAGAGAGAGAGACCAAAGAGAGAGACCAGTTACACTGAAGCCTTTACACCACATCTGCTTTGATTTGCAATGGTGAAAAGGGGGGGAATAGCAACACTCAAGTGAAAGTGCAGCCTGAAAGAAATCAAACTCAAGGCAGCCTGATATTGTAAGCCAGCCATCTCAAAGTTATAGGGAAGTGGCATCATCAGGCAGGGGATGGGTTATTATGATGTTCTGTGATGCAGGGTTAGTTTTGGCAGGCTTAACGCATCCCAATGGTGATGTGTTTACAGCGATGCCGTCTGAAGACCCCTGGGACTGAACTGTGGGAGCAAAAACAACAACAAGCCACTCCACGGTCGAAGGGTCTTCATCCCCAGCCAAAGAAATATTATAGTTTTTCATGATTGCTAAAACACATTTCTTGAAACAGTCAACCATTTTATCAAAACTGTAAACACAAAACCAAATATTCAAACTCAATTACCAAAACCTCTGACTCTGAAAATCAAACACTTCTTCCTAAACCATGTAACCTGTGCTCAAAATCAAACAATGCTTTCAGATCATAAACACAACCAATCAATATATAAACACTATGGTGCTATCATTAGACACAGCACAAAAAATGGAGAACACAGCATCCAGGGCATGTAGTTACATGTAAAGAAGAATTTGTTTACTATGTTTACACAGTAAATCAATTTACTGTAACAATAAAGAAAATTATTTTGGGATTTTGAAACACTGGATTTTGGTGTTTCAACACCCATTGACACTTTTCTGATGTATGACTATGTTTAGCCTGTGTTCTGCACCTCTCTTTCACCAACCGTCTCTGGAGGAGGGGATCCCTCACTGAATTGCTCATCCCAAGGTTTCTTATTTTTTTCCTCCTCAAGTGAGTTTTTCCTTGTCTTCCTTGAAGCTTGAGGTTGGCTGAGGGGCAATTCTTTGGACATCTGTGAAGCCCTCTATGACGTTGCTTGTAAGGGCTATACAAATACTGTCCATTTGATTTGAAAATATTACAGTAACCATCCTAACTTACTGTAGTACTGTCAACAAAGACAAAACCCTCTGGTGTGCTGGATCCAGCCTTGAAAACACTCCACACCTATGTCACCACAGGCCAATTCAATTGCCTGTAGGAAATGTACCCTGGTATATGGGTTTTGGTCACAGTCCTTCCACCGCCACACAGAGAAAAACTCTTCAATTGGATTGAGAAAAGAGCTGTATGGTGGAAGGCAAACATTTACAGTAAAAAATGCTGGTTGATGTTGAACTATTCTTGTATTTGGACACCACGGTGAAAGCTAACATTGTTCCAAACCAGCATTAGAAACAAGTGTGAACAACTTTGAGTCATTGTGTTTTACAGATGACAACTGTGTTGTAGTTGTGTTTACTGTTTGCCCCCTTTGTTTACCATTTTGCAGCACAAGTGCATCACAGTGCAAAATGTGTTTAGTGAATGAGAATGTGTTTAGAGTTTTGCCAAAAGAGTGTCTGATTTGACAAATTGGTTTAGTTCACTGTACATTTTATTCAGAGAATGGGGTTTGGTGTTTTAGCAATTGTGAAAAACTAAGTAAAGAAGGAGGAAGAGAATTGAAGGTAAAAGATTACGCTGCTTTTAATACTTGATGACAAAATCAGCTGTAATTGAGGTGAAGGGATCACTCTAAACTAAACTTCACTCACTTGAGACCAGCCGTATACCTTCTTCATCGTAGTCCATTCTGATGAACTCTTATCTAATCAATTACAGTCACCCTAATCCAGGAGGGCAAACACACTGATCTTACCTCCCCACACATCTACACCTACACTTATACACACACTTCACAACAACCACAAACCCCAACCCACACACTGCACACCAGGCACATACCACACAATGCTAGCGTGCGATGCAGAGAGGGTGCGTGTGGACTTGGCTGAAGTGTGTTTCTACTTTTGGAACGAGGGCTCGCAACAACAGCCTCATCGGACCAGAATTGTTGTATAAAAGTGAGACACGCTTCTACCTTGTAAAAATGAAAGAAAAAAAAAAAACAGGATCACAGAATGTCTAGTCACGCAGCTTGGGTAGGCTGATGAGTGAGCACAGCCACGATGACCTAGGGGAAAGTTGGCTCTAGAGCCATGTGTGTAAGTGTAAGTGTGTGTGTGTGTATGTGTGTGTATTAGTGTGTGTGTATTAGTGTGTGTGCTTGTGTGTGTGTGTGCTTGTGTGTGTAATGATCTAGTGGAGAGCTGGCACTGGTCGAAATAGAGTTAGTGCTCTTCCGTGAGCTCTTACAGGAGAAACCCATTTAGGGAGAGTGTAAAAGCAGACAGCCTGCTGGGAGAGGTACACATGCCGGGGCTGCCAGCTGCCAATGCTGGAGACACTATAAAGACTGCTAATGTTTAAGGAACTGTCAAAAACAAGATTACATTAACTCTATTATGGTTATTAGGTTCTGCATAAAACAGTTTTTGGCAACCTAAAATTAAACGGCTGATAAAGCCTAGTGTATACATTAACGCCAGGGGAATAATATCCCTGTTATAGTTTTTATTAAATGGATCACCGCTGAACAGAGGCCACTCTAAGATGTTTATAATTGTGAACATCATCCTTTAAGACTCTATATGGGTTAGTATAGGGGGTTTGTGGGTTTATATGAATAGGTTGAATGACTGTTAAATGAAAGGACTATGTTTGTCAGACTCAATCAAGACCTCAATGCCCTGGGTCAGTGACGCCTCGGCTCAGGCCAGACTGAAGGCTGGTCTGGGCTGATGTGTCTTCCCCTAAACTTGAATCCCTGCTCTTTCTCCAGAGCTCAACTGGTATCCATGCAAATGCCTGCTTCAAAAGTGTCTGTTTCCATCAATCACTTCAATAGAGTTGAAAGTATAATTTAGGTTTTGACCACAGATCTACCACTTTGTAGATTGTGCTGTACAATATCAGTGTAATTGGTATTGGTATGACACCAGCTGTATACTGCAGAGGAGGAGAGGTGGGTCTGTTCTGTTTGACACAAACAGCACTCCATAGTTCCCACATGTACTTCTTCACTCATACCTATTCCTGTTGACAGAACCACAACACGATTAGTGAGCATCTGACAGACGACACACACACACTATTGCTGACGGGATGATGAATCACACACTCGCAAACACGTAGCTGCACACACACAGACTCAGAGATGCACACACCAACGCGGACCTGCTGAATGACAATTATTTCAGCGTGATTCATTGTGAGAACAGCAGGCACCGGCAGCCATTTTATTACGTATTATTATCCTTCTGATGTGTGAACTGTGTAAGCATAGAGAAAGATTATCACAGTCAAGTAATTTCCCTCCTGACTCAATTTGTTCTACTACAGTATCCCCCATTTCGATATCTCAGTTCACACGGACAAACACGCACATATCGTGACAAAGGAGACCTTTTTCAGATTACTAGTCGGCTGACACCTCCTTCCTTGGTGTTGGAGTCACTGAAGGATACTGTAAATATTATTGTGCAACTGGCTACACAGGACTGGAAATTTGAAGTCCAACTCACAGTCTCCTCTGTCTTCCACAATAAAGTTATGAAACATGTCTCAGACTTCTAAGTAGGTTTGAAATCACTCTTACAATAAGAATTCTCTTTATAAGAATACTCTGATAATAAAATATTTAACTGAGTCTGATGTGAAATGACCCCCTCAGTGAAGGAGAAAGATTATAGAGTTAATTTATGCTGCCAATGCCCCCTCTGTGTGTGGCAGCCAACACTGTTTAAAAACATTCATGAAATATATTTAACACAAACCTGATCCACAGGGTTGAGTCAAGTATGAAATTCACTCCCACTGTTATCACGCAATGTTTGTTCAAACTTATATAGGGTTCATACTCTTGTCAGTCACAGAAGGAAAACATCTACCTTGTCAAAGATTCTTGCGTCTCAAAGGACGGCTTGTTAAAATTCTTCCAAACAAATTATTCCACCCCATCTAAACGTTTAAAACTCTCGTCACGGTACCGATTGCTTGCAGTCCATGATGGGGTCATGGAGGATGTGCGTGACTGCGTGAGTGAGTGTTTGCGTGCGTGTATGCGTGTGTGTGTGTGAGAGAGAGAGAGACAGAGAGAGAGCAAGAGAAAGAGAGAGAGAGAGAGAGAGAGGGGGGGGGGGGGGGGGGGGGGGGGGGGGGGGGGGGGGAGAGCGAGAGTAGACGACCCAAGCTGACCCAAACCTTCTCTTCAGCTTTCACACTAATTACGTTTTCGTTAGTGTAAGGTTAATCTCTGAATGAAAATGTACCTATTAATATATCACTACTATAGAGCGGTATTATATTGGTTTTACCAAGTAAAGACTGACAGTTTGATGTCTACTGGTAAAGTTGATGTGATGGTGCCATCTACGGATAGAGAAAAGAACTACCATTCTGATTTCCTGCACAAACAGGGCAGAACGTGCCTCAGTGCTGTGCGACGCGGTTGGATTTGCTCCTGTTATCCTGTCAAGATGTCTGACATGGAAGATGATTTCATGTGCGACGATGAAGAGGATTATGATCTGGTAGAAACAATATTCATTACATATGTGGCTTTACTATGTTAAGATGTAGATATGGTTTGCTTTCAGACATTCAGCATGCAGTGCACTGGGTGTTGTCATTTAGCAGAGGGGGTGTAAAAAAGCCAAGGCCAACACGGCTGCTAGGCTAGCTAGCTCGCTAACAGAATACTCGTTTCCATCTCGGAACTCTTTGCATGATATATCATAGTTACTATGATAATTGACAGTATAGCAGAATACGATGTATTCATATTTCTCTGTAAGTGTGCATAAGTGATTGCTAGTTGTTGGGTTCATGTAGTCACATCTGCTATTCTAACTCGTTAGTTAGCTTAACTATTTCCAATGTGCTAGCTAGCTAGCTAGCACTAGCTATACCGGTAGCTAGCAAACACGTTAGTGCTTAATATAGCCAGTGTGCTAGTGTGTTATTGTTTACAGCTAGCTAGCTAACGACGTTGCTACTATGGGCACGGACCATATCGGCAAAATATTTATATCTAGTTTGGATTAAATATTTTGTATGTATCATATATCACTATTCAGGAATATTCAGAGGACAGCAACTCAGAGCCCAATGTGGACTTGGAAAATCAATACTACAACTCTAAAGCCTTAAAGGAGGATGATCCCAAAGCAGCCCTCAGCAGCTTTCAGAAGGTGGAGTAAAACATTCTCACGGTTACAGCAATTTCTTTACAGTTTGAAGTTACACAAAACTGAAACTTTCTCAACAAAACACCACTTTAAAACTGGTCTGCAATTTTTTCTGCAATATTAATCATTTTTAACTCATCTAAATGGTCATGGGTTTTTCAGGTGTTGGAGCTGGAGGGGGAAAAGGGAGAATGGGGATTCAAAGCGCTGAAACAGATGATCAAAATCAACTTTAAGTTGGTTAGTAAGGAAAACTATAAATACATAATACATCGGAAATACATACTTGATTAATGCATCTTGACAAAGACTTTTGATGAACAGTTTCTTGTATGTTTCAACTCTGCAGACTAACTTTCCAGAGATGATGAACAGATACAAGCAGTTATTGATGTACATACGGAGTGCTGTTACCAGGAACTACTCTGAGAAATCTATCAACTCTATTCTTGACTACATCTCCACCTCCAAACAGGTATGGGTCTCAGGAAAGGCAGCTTTCCTAAGAAAGTTATGC
The DNA here is from genome assembly GCF_021917145.1 of Hypomesus transpacificus. Classification (NCBI taxonomy): domain Eukaryota; kingdom Metazoa; phylum Chordata; class Actinopteri; order Osmeriformes; family Osmeridae; genus Hypomesus; species Hypomesus transpacificus. The sequence continues at coordinate 1,936,973 of NC_061078.1, read as the reverse complement.
TTCTGAAATCACATACGGTATCCAGTGCAAAAGAGTAATTCACAAGAATTGAGTCTGAAAGAAACAGTTGATTTGTCGTCTCGCTCTTCCATGTGTTTCAGATGGATCTACTACAGGAGTTCTATGAAACAACTCTCGATGCTTTGAAAGATGCCAAAAATGACAGACTATGGTTTAAAACAAATACAAAGGTAAAGAATTGAGAAAAGTCATCTCGGTGTGTCTGGTGTTTGTGATATCTAGACCCCACATGCATGTATCTGTCAAGTCCTGAATGTAGACCATAAAGGCCAAGGGAGTCAGATGGCTGAGCGGTTAGGGAACCAAGCTATTAATCAGAAGGTTGCCGGTTCAATTTTGGCCGTGCAAAATGATGTTGTGTCTTTGGGCAAGGCACTTCACCCTACTTGCTTCTGAGAATTGTCCCTGTACTTACTGTAAGTCGCTCTGGATAAGAGCGTCTGCTAAATGACTAAATGTAAATGTAATCAAGTTCTGCTGTTCACTTCCAGCTGGGAAAGCTGTACCTGGAGCGGGAAGAGTTTGGAAAGCTACAGAAAATCCTCAGACAGCTGCACCAGTCATGCCAAGTATGAATCTGTAGTAGTATCTGTGGGCCCTGCAGACCTGATTCTCTACACTACAGAGCTTAATACACACATTAGAAGACTATATCAAGACTGGTCTGATCTGGTGAGTTGGTTGTTTTTGGTGTCCATACAGACAGATGACGGGGAAGATGACCTCAAGAAAGGCACCCAGCTGTTAGAGATCTATGCCCTGGAAATCCAGATGTACACGGCTCAGAAGAACAACAAGAAGCTGAAGGCCCTTTACGAGCAGTCCCTCCACATAAAGTCTGCCATCCCTCATCCTCTCATCATGGGCGTCATCAGAGGTAAAGCTGCCCAGAGCGAACGGAACTGGTCGCCAACAGATACATGTTATGGGTCACGCCGACAGCTAGCGGAGCATGCCGGTGTGACCTTCGCTGTCTCTTGACCTGTGGTTCCGTTGTTCTGTGCAGAGTGTGGAGGGAAGATGCACCTGAGAGAGGGGGAGTTTGAGAAGGCTCACACAGACTTCTTCGAGTCCTTTAAGAACTACGACGAGTCAGGCAGTCCCAGGCGGACCACGTGTTTGAAATACCTGGTTTTAGCAAACATGCTGATGAAGTCGGGCATTAATCCGTTCGACTCTCAGGAGGTCAGCAACCACAGCGGAAATTACAGACAGTGAAAGAGAGAAATTGTGTTTATATTTGTTTTACTGACCGTGCGTTTTGGATTTAGGCCAAACCATACAAAAACGATCCAGAAATCCTTGCCATGACAAACTTAGTAAGGTAAGCTGATCTGAGGGTGTTCACTGCAGTGGTTCAGCTCTACAATGTGTTGTTCTTAAGACCTGTCACTCTTTGTCTTGGGCTTCCATGTCTGTCCAAATCAGCCATTGTTCATTAAAGATGTCTCATTTCCTTGCATGCATTGGAGATTACATTTTGAGTAAACATGTGACCTAAACCCACACCCTTTAATTGTGGAGTGGAGGGCTTGTTGACGTTAAAAAGTTTAATATTTAGAAATTGGGTTGGAAAAGGACTGAAGTTGTATTGTTTGTGGATTGTAACAGCACAATGTATGGATTGTAACAACACGACTGTTTGCCCTTACAGCGCCTACCAGAATAATGACATCACTGAATTTGAGAAGATTCTGAAAACCAATCACAGTAGCATCATGGATGACCCTTTCATCAGAGAGCACATAGAGGGTCAGTGGAGGACGTGATTGGATGGTTACACACCCTCTTACCCAGCATCTAAGTTGGTCTGTCTCATCAATCTTTGCTTTGCTTTCCAGAGCTCCTGCGTAACATTAGAACTCAAGTGCTTATTAAGCTCATTAAGCCTTATACCAGAATACACATCCCATTCATCTCCAAGGTAGGCACATCTAATTGCTCGCTTCATGTTAGAGCATTGAGTTCACCCATTTTATGCAACACACAATAACTTTCTGTCTTGTCTCTGTTTCAGGAGTTAAATATTGACGTGTGTGATGTGGAGAGTTTGCTGGTGCAATGCATTTTGGATAAGTAAGTTTTCCATGTGTCATCCATGTATCATCATACAATCAAATGATACAATTGTGGTCAAACCAGTTGTTTTCATGTAAATGTTTCACCGATACTTAAGTTCCTCATAACTTTTTCCAAATAGTTTCCACTCATGATCACTCCATGCTCTGTGCTGCATTTCACAGTTTAATCCTGCTAGACAACTACTTTTTGTCAAAACTATTCCTATTTCTTGATCATGTTGAAGGAAAACAAAATAGATTTATTTATCATTAGCTATTGGGTTATCCAATACTGTATGAATGTACATGTAGTGTTTTAATGTGTGATTTTGGTTGTACCATTTATTATCTAATATTATTTTATGTTCTCCAGCACAATTCATGGACGTATTGACCAAGTCAACCAGCTACTGGAGTTGGATTACCAGAAACGAGGAGGGGTGCGCTACACTGCCTTAGACAAATGGACAAACCAGCTTAACTCACTCAACCAAGCCATTGTTAGCAAACTCACATGATTTATATGTTCAAGTAAAAAAAAAAAAAAAACTGAAAAGAACTTCAACAAAGAATGGCATGTTTTAATGCGTCTTTCTATGAAACATTGAATGCAACTTGATGGTTTGAGAGGAGCAGCACATAAGTTTTGTGAGTTGCTACTGCGTGTTCCTCAAGCCCGTTGGTTAGTTTTTCACAGGGCTATGTTCATTTTGTATTGCCTAAATCGGATTTATGTACCTGTAGGAGCTGGTGATGCACACAGTATTTCAAGGGATGCACAAAACTGTCAGTGTGTATAAATTCATTATGTGTCTCATACAGCACTTGTGGTACTTGCAGCACTAAAAACACATTAAATGCTACTTGCCTCAACATTTGATGACAGTTTTAATAAGTCAATGAATGCAGATATCGTCCTCACGTTTGAATGTACGGATTCCTAAATGCAGAAACTTTCGACTGGTACTGACATATATATTATCAGTACCAGTGGAAAGTTTGGACACACCTTTTCATTCAATGGTTTTTCTTTATTTTAATGTTTTCTACATTCCATATTAATATTTTAGACATCCAAACTATGAAGGAACACATGGAATGATGGAGATGAAAAATGCTTATCAAACCAGAATGTTTTATATTTTACATTCTTCAAAGTAGCCACCTTTTGCTTTGATGACAGCTTTGCACACTCTTGGCATTCTTTCAATCAGCTTCATGGGGTAGTCACCTGGAATGGTTTTCCAACTGTCTTGAAGGGGTTTCCAGAAGTGCTGAGCACTTGTTTGCTGCTTTGCCTTCACTCTGCGGTCCAACTCATCCCAGACCATCTCAATTGGGTTTAGGTCAGGTGATTGTGGAGGCCAGGTCATCTGACGCAGCACTTGATCACTCCTTCTTGGTCAAATAGCCCTTCCATAGCCTGGAGGTGTGTTTGGGGTTATTGTCTTGTTGAAATACAAATGCAGGTCCCACTAAGCCAGTGGCGATTCTAGACAAATGTTACTGGGGGGCCAGTGTTTAATCAGGGGGGCACACTAAAAAACAAACAAATGACATTTAAACATTAAAAACTTTCATTTTGCTTTACATTAAAATCATACGAACGGCTCTGGCTCTCCCTCTTCCAGCTCCTCAGCTCACTCAATACCTTGATATGTTTCTCTCGCTTTTTTATTTACTGGGGCAAAAAAGGCTGCAATGTCCCTTCCTCGTTTAATGATGGTTAGGCTACTAGAAGAAAAACGTGTAAAAATAAATATATATATATATTCAGTCAGCTCAGGGGGGGGGGGGGGGGGGGGGCAGGGACATTTTTACAGGGGCACTGGCCCCTGTAGACCCCCGTGTAGAACCGCCCGTGCACTAAGTGCAAACCAGATGGGATGGCATGTCGCTGCAGAATGCTGTGGTAGCCATGCTGGTTACGTATGCCTTGAATTTTGAATAAATCACCAACAGTGTCACCAGCAAATCACCCCCAAATCATCACACCTCCTCCATGCTTCAAAGTGGGAACCACAACCATCCGCTCACCTTTTCTGCGTCTTACAAAGACACGGCGGGTGGAACCAAAAATCTCAAATTTGGACTCATCAGACCAAAGTACAAATTTTCACTGGTTTAATGTCCATTCCTGTGTTTCTTAGCCCAAACAAGTCTCTTCTTGTTGTTCTTCCTCAGTAGTGGCTTCTTTGCAGCAATTCGACCATGAAGGCCTGATTCACGTAGTCTCCTCTTAACAGTAGATGTTGAGATGTGTCTGCTACTTGAACTTTGCGAAGCATTTATGTGGCTTTTAATCTGAGGTGCTGTTAATTTGCGGTTTCCTTTGCTGGTAACTCTAATTAATTTATCCTCTGCATCAGAAGTAACTCTTGGTCTTCCTGTCCTGGGGCGGTCCTCGTAAGAGCCGGTTTCATCATAGGGTTTGATGGTTTTCGTGACTGCACTTGAGGATACATTCAAAATTCTTGAAATCTTCCGGATTGACTGACCTTCCTGTCTTAAAGTAATGATGGACTGTCGTTTCTCTTTACTTAATTGAATGGTTCTTGCCATAACATTAGTTATATTGCACTCGAAGCCGTGCTCACGATGCGGTGTCGACCCATACACTTATATATCAAGACACATCTAGATTTTTCTTCCAAGATGGCACCCCCATTCATTTCTGTGAAAAGTGCTCAGTGGCGCTGTGAGGCAAGCGAGAGCGCAACATGGACTGCGCCATCTTTCCAGACCGACTCGGATCTTGCGCAGAAGCTTGTTCCTCGCTCAGAAAACTCGTGCATGTTTGCAACCAGAGCCATAGAAATGGCTAATGGCTTTCTATGGCTCTGATTGCAACTAGCTGTACACGACACGTCATACCACCTTTGCGACAACCAGTCTTGAGCTTGTGAGCTGGAGCTAAGTGTAACGGAGCGAAAACCGTGAAATCCACTCCTCAGGTACGTTACATACCACGGGATACGAACGCTCGGCCCCCGACTTGCCAATGGCCACCACTGCCAACTACGCAAAAAAAACTAGCTAAAAACGACCGGACCAGTCGGCTAGCAAATCGGAAATGCAATACCATCTACATCCACCGGGGCCGTTGCCAATGGTCTGTATCAGAGCCATAGAAAAAGAGGGGGAAGCCATAGAAAAACTCTTTTTCTATGGCTCTGGTCTGTATCGTCCTTTCCAAGCAATGGGTACCGATACAAAAGTGTCTAGCATGGCTTCAAATTGACAAAAAACACGTGATCACCCGTCGATGCTTCGGACCAGAGCCATACAAATCTTTTGTCTCTGGCCATACCATGAACAGACCAGCAGATATCCCTATGGAGATGTATCAAACACTTCGAAAAAGCGATACAATTTGACACAATTGTTTAAAATAGCTTGTTGCTTTGGAAAGCTTCTTTTCCCCCATCATTCACTACATAATATGGATTAGAACTGTAGTCGAATAGGCCTATTCACTGTACAGAACTGTGCACTAGGCCAGCCTCTGCACAACCTCAAAAGTGCTAGAGTGTACCTGTGGGAAAAGCAAGCAACAATAATATATTTCACAGCCAGTACAATTATTTTAAGACGGTAACAAACCAACAAGAGCAACAAGTCGCTCAAGAGTCATTGCGATCCTGGAGGAAACTAACATCAGGTCCAGCCATGATGTCTTCAATATTAATCTGCAATGTAGAAAGAAAGAAAAAAAGATATATATATAGTGCTATATATTTTATTTTTATTCTCTCAAAATCCTCAGGTATCTGCGTGCAAGTCAAACGGGTAATTGTGGTTTACTTTTGACCCTCTTTGGCTTCCGTTCCAGATGACTCCCCTTTCTACGTTGACAGCAGTACGCGTCAGGCAGCTGCAACCACAAGCGAAGCTTCAACAGCAACAGTTTGGACTTGGGTGCAATACAACCTGGGTGTGTATGATACAAATGGTTTAAGACTTACAATGAAGAAAATTAAATCACCCACATCTTGACGTCCACATCGTGGTCAATGAGGGTCTGTCGTGGTATCAGTGACTGACATGGACGCTAGTGACAACAAGGTAAAAAGGCTTTTCTTTGAAAGCTTGCGATCATTTTCTTGGTATTGATTATGAGCAAGCTAACCTAGCTAGCACGACCCTAGATAGCTAAGCTAATGTAATAGTAGTAATGGGGAGGCCCAAAACAGAAGTATATTCGTGAGCTAACGTTTATTTTTTATATTACGGTAGTAGAAAACCAGTATTTACATGCAGTACTCTTCGAGTGTATATGAACTGATTGATTTAGCTGTCAGTTAATGAACACATTCCATCGTATCTTGGTGCCTGGATAGCTATATATGTAGCCTGATGCCGCTAGCTAGTTAGCTAGCTTCTACTAAGCCAGAGAGGTAGCTAGCTAGTTAGCAGACAAATACATTTAGTTCGGAAACTACGCTAGTGCTACATATACTCGCCCGTTTCTTGGCTTTGTGCAGTTTAGCACGTATAACTTAATGTAGTACATCACCAATCGCCCGGCTGACAATGAGAACGTGATTTAGCTAGTGCTGGATTGCAAGTTACATTCAAAACATGAGCTGATGTTAGGACTGTCAACACATTTGACAACTCAGCTTTCAACTTCGAATTGTAAGTAATTACGATTGACGTAGTCTGCACAAGCTGTGGCGTTTACTGTGTGACACTTGCAAGTCCGTATTTTACCACTGTCTCCCTGGAAGCAATTTGACCTAAAGTTAACTCAGACCATACTAGTTTGACAGTCAATGTAATGCGTATGTAGTTGTAGTAGATGAGGCACGTTTCGTCTGCTGTGCTGCAGAGGAATGTCCGGTTCTTCTGCATTTGTCACATTCCAGTGTTGAGCAAGTGTTGAGCAATGTAATTCACTGAAATGCAGATTAGCTCCAAGATCGTGTTACTGTTTATTGTAAACGCTACTGATAACCTATGGACTCGGGTAATTGCATGCATTTAGGGTGTCAGTTTTTGAGCACTACATGACCTATGTTAAGCAGTTTATTCACACTTCAACTCCAACTGACCATGACATGGTATATAGGATAGTCCAATCTTTCTTTTCTCACCCCACAATATTTTCAAAGAATGTGAGGGTGAAAGACAAGACATTGATTAGACCAGTTTTCACCCCCCCCCCCCCCCCCCCCCCCCCCCCCCCAGTGTCAGCCGCGCAGCCCACTCAACATCTGGGCCTGACCTCAGTGCCCTTTCCACAATCACTGCTATTGACACACACACACACACACACACACACACACACACAATGCCCTTGCTGCTCAGCAATCAGTAACTTTAGCTACAATGTCTGAATTATGAATCAAAGTAGTCCAAAACCGTACGTCTTTCTTTGTCACCTCTGAGGATACATCTTGGTGTTCTAAACAGACATTTCGCTGCTAAGACATGTTGCCCAGAATGTAAGTCCTGAGCATAGTCCCATTACTTTCTGTGTAATTAGCTTATGCTGTGGTACTCTCCTCATCTCATCCTCTCAGCTGTAACCCTCTTAACAACCTCCCCTATCATCATTTGCTACACCAAACAAATATTATGAATTAAATGTCGATTATTTGATCAGATATGCCACTGTAGTGTACAGTTAGCCATTGTGCTGGATGCGCTCTGTCTCCCCAGCTCTTTGTGGGACAGTCAGGGACCATAGATTAGTCAGAGAGTGCAGCCCCCAGACAGTAGGGGAAACAATTGCTGTCTGTGTGACCAACCGCTGCACTGATGCTCAATTCATGCATTCCGACCTCTGCATCAGAGAATGGAAGTACATGCTCTTTGTGTTCTGAACTCCGAACTCTCCACGCTCATCGCTGAATGACAGAAGAGGTGGATGCTGCACACAGCTGCAGCTCAGGGCATGAGCCTGTGGGCTAACGGGCCTGGCTGTGGGCTAACGGGCCTGGCTGTGGGCTAACAGGCCTGGCTGTGGGCTAACGGGCCTGGCTGTGGGCTAACGGGCCTGGCTGTGGGCCTGTGGGCTAATGGGCCTGGCTGTGGGCTAACAGGCCTGGCTGTGGGCTAACGGGCCTGGCTGTGGGCTAACGGGCCTGGCTGTGGGCTAACAGGCCTGGCTGTGGGCTAACGGGCCTGGCTGTGGGCCTGTGGGCTAACGGGCCTGGCTGTGGGCTAACAGGCCTGGCTGTGGGCTAATGGGCCTGGCTGTGGGCTAACGGGCCTGGCTGTGGGCTAACGGGCCTGGCTGTGGGCCTGTGGGCTAACGGGCCTGGCTGTGGGCTAACAGGCCTGGCTGTGGGCTAACGGGCCTGGCTGTGGGCTAACAGGCCTGGCTGTGGGCTAACGGGCCTGGCTGTGGGCTAACGGGCCTGGCTGTGGGCTAACGGGCCTGGCTGTGGGCCTGTGGGCTAACGGGCCTGGCTGTGGGCTAACAGGCCTGGCTGTGGGCTAATGGGCCTGGCTGTGGGCTAACGGGCCTGGCTGTGGGCTAACGGGCCTGGCTGTGGGCTAACGGGCCTGGCTGTGGGCTAACAAGCCAGGAAGGTGGTGCCATCGACAGAAAGTTAAAGACGTTTTGAAGTCAGGTTGGATTAACCAGCTCAAATCTGTGTTTCTTTTTGAACAATTGTTGAGATGATGCTCAATATTACCTTTTGACTAGGAACTGGAAACACCAAATTGAGACTGAGATAAGATAGACAATGCAACAGGAGGTTAAGAAGGGAGATAAAGTGGGTCTGATTCTTCCTCTTTGATTCCAGTGGGGTTATTGGTTTCGCTCCACCCACCCACCTACCCACCCAACCACCCACCTTCCCACTCCCTCACTGACCAACAGCTTTTGGTACGACCTTAGACAATTAGACTACACAGGACTAGAGCCTCGTTAGTAATCCCCTCTGTGGGCTTTAACAATAAGCCTAACCAGGGATTTAGACTACTAAAACACAAGGTGCTCCTGAAAACAAGCCCTTCTAGACTTGTGAGTAAGCCATACCTTTTTTTAAATCTTGATAAGTGACAGTAATCACACTGGAAGCCTTTCAAAAATGTGTGGATTGTTTCTGAAGGACTTGTAGTGTCCATAAGAGCTTTCATTTACTAGTTTAAACTGTAATTTCAAGCTTGATGGCGATTCTGTGTCTGCATGAGGTGCCGTATGTTATGAGTAGTGCCCTCAGTCCAGTTCTGTGTGTATGTGAGAGGATGGTGTGATTCTTTGCTCTGATCGCTGTCAGGTTGGCCTAAACAAGGAAGCCTGAGGGCAAGGGGTTAACACTTTTAATCTATGTCTTATAGACTTGCATGGCATGTTTTTTGGAATGTAAAAGATTAAGGCATAATCAGTGACCAAGTGACCAATTTATTGTAATATCCAATGTACATATACAACCATGTGTACTTTGTAAATGTCAAAACTGTCAACAGTGGCAAATCCAATCTCAGAGGAACCGAAAGAGACATGAAGTGGTGTCAAAGTAACAAACAACCCAAATGTAGTTTTGGCAAGGGTAATGTTGACATACTGTTGGGCTTAGCCATCAGGTATGTCAGTTATTACCTGTACTGATAATCTGGTTTGGTAACATGTCAATTATGACAAGTTGTGTAAGGCCACAGGACATCTGTCTTTCCAATAATAGTAGGGACTGATTTAAAATGCTGTTTGGTTCCTCCTTGTTTGTGCCATTTTTTTAGTTCAAATGGGGGCCAATAGTCCCCCCCCCCCCCCCCCCCCCCCCCCCCCCGCCAAACCAGTTGTTACTCAAACTTAAGCAGAGTCACATCCTCACTAATAAAACCCTCTGTGGCTCTCATTTCCTCCACGCAGTCATCTTGTGATCTTGTGGTCGGCTGTCTGAAGCATGTCTGTCTGTCTTGTCTGCGTCTCCCCACAGGATGTGAAGCTTTCAGCCGAGGTGGAACCGTTCATCCCACAGAAGAAAGGTCCAGAAGGAACACTGATCAGCATGAGGCTGTCTGGAGAGACGGGAGGACAAGGAGGCGGAGCGGGAGGAGGAGGAGGGGGAGAGCCCACCCCCATCCCCAGCTACCTCATCACCTGTTACCCCTTTGTCCAGGAGAACCAGCCCAACAGGTACAGGTACAGCCACAACTACAGCACCCTACTTCCACGGAGCGCAGAAGGCCGGAGATTGGGAGTCTGAAAAGTTGTGTGTAGGATGATGCAGTTCGCTCCGGGTTAGGAGGGTTTCTGTAGGTCTGCTCAAATACAGATAAGTGATGGTAGTAGTTTTACTTCTGTCCACTGACGCTGTCGTTGATCTTAATCATTGGTCTTAACTCAGACACCGCTGAGGTGTATTTTCAGAGAGGAACACAGTCAGACTCTGGAACCACCTCCTTCTCACCCACACAGGAACATTTCTAGCACTCGATAACATTCCCCCTCCAGCTGCCGTGACCTGGGTCAGTGGGAGAGCAGCTCGTGTCCCTGAGGGAAAACGCCTTCCTCTCCCAGGCTCCTCCCACCCCTCTCTGGCCCTCAGCTCTACCGAGCACTGCCTTTTCTACCCATGTGAACGTATTCACGCCACTGTTTACTACACCGGGCTGAATAGTACTGAATAGCATGGAGGTGAGCTTGTATTCTTCACACGAGAGGTCAACACATCAGATCCAACAACTTATTGGACCCAAACCACCTTCCTTTTTTTCTTCCCCCACCCCCCCCCCCCACCCCCCCACCCCCACCCCTGTGCTGTAAATGGCCTGTTTTTTAATGGTCCCTCTCCCTCCATGATTTAAGAGAAGGCCTCCATCGTTTTTTCCATTGGCGTTCTCTTTGTCTGGGGTGATCTGCAGCATCGGGCTCACGTCCGCTCTTTTGTTCCGTTCCTGTCCGTTTTGAATACCAGGAAATACCCGCTATACAACGCTGGCTGCCAAAATGTCAGCTGGATCCTTATCTGCTCAGGGCCAGTGGATCTACACACAGCCTGTCCTAACATACTCCACACACCAAGTCACACCAGTCAAGCAGTTCAAATCTGTTCCCGTTTTGTTTACTGATGTACTAAAGGATAAAAACTAAAATGAGGATATATATATTCTAACCTGTCTCCCCTCCCTTCCAGGCAGCACCCTATGTATAATGGAGGAGAACTACGCTGGCAGCAGCCCAACCACAGCCCTGGTGGCCCGTACCTAGCCTACCCCATCCTGTCCTCCCCGCAGCCCCCCGTCTCCAACGACTACACCTACTACCAGATCATGCCCGCTCCCTGCCCCCCTATGATGGGCTTCTACCAGCCCTTCCCTGGAGCGTACCCCGGCCCCGTTCAGGCTGGGGGGCTGAGTCCCGTATCAGCCGATGGCAGCGACAGACAGCCCCCTCTGGGACAGGCGTTTGGCCTGGCCAATCAGAGAGGGAGGGGCATGATCAGACCGGCTGCGCTGCCTAAGGTGAGTGACGTCGCTGCTCCTTGTGCCACATGTCCGTTATTTTCAGCACCGTACGCCCCTCTACCTCCTCGGACATCTAACCTCTCCCCACCCTCGCAGCAGCAGCAGCAGCAACAACAACAGCAGCAGCAACAGCTAGGGGTGTGCCAGCCCCCCAGGTCCCGCCGCCCCCCTCCCACCAGGAGTGTGGCGGTGCAGAAAGAGGTTTGTGCCTCGGGGCCCGACGGCAGGACCAAGACTGTCCTCCTCGTGGACGCTGCTCAGCAGACCGGTATGCACACCAGTGCCCCCCCCAGTACGGTACCATGCACTCCAGTCCAATCTCTACTCTGTTTATCACCGGCCTGATGTTGAAAATAGTCCGTTTTCTCTATAATGCCTTGAAATGAGTCTGTATTTGACAGTCTTTGTTAAACTGTAGGCTTTCTCCCACCATGAAACATGAAAGAAAATTTTGAATTTTATTGTGTATGTATTCACATTGAAATTCAGACATTGATTTGAGCCCCACGACCTTATGGATTACTTAAATAGTTGCAATTAACCCCTAGACCCATGACAGAATGCAAAACACAAGATTGTACATTTTGGGACAGGTCAACTTCAGTATGGGACGGTTAATTATGCACTTTGGGACGGTGAGGAAAAGGTTAGTTGCGAGCCCTAAAGCCAGGCCTTTGTGGTGTATTAGGATCTATACTCTCAGAGCCCCTTGTGAGCAGGGCCTGGACTACAAGTGCAGGAATGCCTGTTGCATACCTGTATAATGTGAGGGCAGTGTTGGGCTTAATGAATGGACACGCACAGGGGAAGTCTAACCGTAGGTGAAGCCCTACATCACCTGAAGTAGGTGAAGCCCTACATCACCTGACGTAGGTGAAGCCCTACATCACCTGTCATGTGTATTCAGAGTAGCCTCTTGACATGACTAAGCAGTTGAGATTTTGAGTCGTGGTGACCTTGAGGTTTTCATTCCAATGAATGTTGACTTGGGGGTAAAAATATCTCGACATGTCATAAATCATCTCCCTAAACTATACCGGTTTGGACAGTCTTGTTGTTGGCCAACTACAATGCCCACCACACAAACACAGACTTGATTGTAAGTGATGCAGGTGAGGTCTGTTTCCAGAATGTTTCCTGTCACTCAAACAGGTCTGAAGAAGGAAGCGTCCGGCCTTGTCGGTAAGAGCATGTTGACAGCAGGTGTACGGGGGGGGGGGGGGGGGGGGGACTCAGCGACATCCTTCCTGTTCCCAGCGCAGGAGGAATGCAGACAATCCAGTTGTACCAACAAACGATGAATTATGTCTGCCCGTTTCGGATTCCATACTGTAGCACGTCACTTCTGGCCAGTCTAGTTGAGCTCCTCAGAAACCCGAGGTCTGTCTCTGCTCCCGTCAGACTTCCTCGGCGAGGCGTCGGGGCTCTGTGCGTCCGAGCGCTGTGCGTCCGAGCGGGCCAGCCCCCTGCTCTGGAAGAACCGGCCCCGGAGGAGACGGGCGTCTCACCCCACAGAGAGCTCCAGCGAGCAGGGGGCCAGCGAGGCCGACATCGACAGCGACAGCGGCTACTGCAGCCCCAAACACAACCAGGCCGCCAGCGCTACGCAGCGCGCCGCCGAGCCCTCCACCGCCTCCACGGTACGCCAACCCACACCCGGCCTTAACCCTGAGAACCAGCCTCTCTGCAACTGCTCGAGTAGTCAGTGACACTTATATTAACCTCTCTCTCTCCCTCTCTGCCTCTCCTCTCAAGGGCGTGGAATCTGGCGTAATGACGGGTAAGCTGTGCTTGATGGTAGATGGAGACCTAAGACTGATAATGTGTTAATGTATGTGTGTGATCATGTGTTGTTTGTGTGTGTGTGTGTGCAGCAGTGAGCTGTGTGAACGTGGCCTCCCAGGCTACCCAGAAGCCCTGGGGAGACAGGAACCCAGCCTTCCACAGAGCAGGGAAGATCCCCGAGCAGAGGCACTTCCAACAGGTACACAGACACTCCAACGCTGGGTCACAGTGAGCGAGGCTCTGTCACGATGGCCCGGCTCCATTACACAGCCTGTGTACACAGTCTGACCCAGCAGCAGTCTACATCCACATGACAAGCCCAGGCAGCTGAAAGCTGAGCCCCTCACCTGTTCAGACTCACCTCCCCTTGACCCTGGCCTACTTGTGCCTCCCTCCTCCAGGACTTCCAGGGAGGCTACCCCGGTCGCCCCAGCCCGGCCCTGGCAGAGAGGAGGCTGCAGGCAGGAGGCATCCCTGGGTCTGAGCTTACTCCTGAGCCCCTCTACTTTGAGGTGAGACCGGTCTATGTGAGACAGGCCTTTAAGATGGGTTGTGAAGGGCTGCATGTTTATGTTCTCTCTCCCTCCCTCCCTCCCTCCCTGCCTCCCTCCCTCCCTCCCTCCCTCCCTCCCTCCCTCCCTCCCTCCCTCCCTCCCTCCCTCTCCCTCTCTCTCTCTCTCTCTCTCTCTGTCTCTGTCTCTGTCTCTGTCTCTCTGTCTCTGTCTCTGTCTCTCTGTCTCTCTGTCTCTGGCTCTCGCTCTCTGGCTCTCGCTCTCTGTTTGTCAGGATGAGGATGAGTTCCCAGAGCTTGTAACAGGAGCGGCAGCACTCCGTAACAACAAGCCAGACCCGGCCCAGTCCCAGGCCAAACTCCCCAAGAACCTGGTGAGAGACATGATGACTAACCATCCCCCTCCCAGTTTAACTGTTCTTCTACGGCTACGACCATCATCCCCAACCAATCCTGCAGCCCACTGATCTGTGTCGTCCCCCCCCCCCCTCCCCGCAGCTGGACAATCTGCCAGAAAACTCCCCCATCAACATCGTCCAGACCCCCATCCCCATCACCACCTCTGTCCCCAAGAGGGCCAAGAGCCAGAGGAAGAAGGCCCTGGCTGCTGCCCTGGCAACAGCACAGGAGTACTCTGAGATCAGCATGGAGCAGAGAAAACTCCAGGTACCAGCATGCAGTTGGAGCTAGCTTTTTATTTAATTTTTCTGTAAATTGTATTTAATTCTAATTCCACTTAGGGTACATAAACTAGCAGTACTATGTACCCTTAGTATAGATAGTCCACATATTAAAATGTTTGGTTCCTATATGTTTATTGTATACACCTTCCTGCCAAAGTAAATTCCTTGTCTGTGCAAACTTTCGTGATGAATAAATCCCATTCTGATTCTGAGAGCTACAGATCTGTCTAGAGTAGTGCCTCATTAGTTTGTGGTGTTAATTCTGTTATAAAAGATGAAAGCCTGACATACGTTCCTGTTACAAATCTAGTGACTTCAGATCTGTAATGCTGTGTTCACACTGAACACAAAGAGAATTGTTCTCGCCGCCAGATAAAGTCAATGCAAACATTGACTTGATCTCTAAATGGTATTCGCGTTTATCGCGTATTTCGCTTCAGGTGACCCTGTGTCGAAAAAGTTTGTCAATGATGAGATGTCATTGACGTTTTAGAAGAAAACAGCTGACAACGGAAAAAAAACTTTGGGTCCTAGCGATTCGCGCAAATAATTTGCTTTGCGTGTGAACACAGCATAAAAGGGAGGTTGCTCTTTTTCGAGAATCTAAAACTGCTGTTCCTTTTCTGGCCTGCAGGAGGCGCTCACTAAGGCTGCAGGGAAGAAGAGTAAGACTCCAGTCCAGCTGGACCTGGGAGACATGCTGGCTGCTCTGGAGAAACAACAGCAGGCCTTGAAGGCCAAGCAGCTCACCAACACAAAGCCACTGTCCTTTACAGGTACACACACACACTGACACACACACACACACATACACACATACACACACACATACACACACACACACACACTGTCCTTGTGCCCTTACACACCTGTCCTGAGTGGAGAGACACGTCGTCACCAGGTTCTCCGCTGTGTGTGTTTTCTTCCAGTGGGTACGGCGCCTCCGTTTCACGGCTCGGCCTCCACCAACGTGGCTGCCATGTTGAAGCAGCCTTACTCCGCCCCCCACAACTCCCTGGACTCCACCGCCCCCCGTCTGAAGAGGGGGAAGGAGAGGGAGGTCCCCAAGGTCAAACGACCCACCGCCCTGAAGAAGGTGAGGGGAAGCGGGACTCATCTCTCCTTATCACTGTCCTGAAGGGGGTCGAGAAGGACGCCAAACCTCGGACGGAGTTGAGATGATTACGGAGAAAGCCTCGACACAGCTCCACGTTGAACCCTTCATATATATCCCTTCTCCCTGTGTTTGTGGCGGGTCTAGATCATTCTGAAGGAGCGTGAAGGGAAGAAAGGGAAGAGCTGTGTGGAGCAGGGTTCCTCAGGACAAGAGGAGCAGGGAGACGAGGAGCTGTACTTTACAGACGACCTCTCGCGAGAGCCCGCCTCCCAGGAGGGTGAGAGCCCAGGGGTCAGGGGTCAGGGACGTCGCCTGACGGAAGACTCCCAAGTGTCATGTTTTACCACTGTCCTATCACAGATCCGTCCCTCCCCTGACATTCTGTTTCCTGTCTCCTACAGAGAACGGTCTGAGCATGCCCAGTGATGCATCCCTGTCGCCGGCCAGTCAGAACTCTCCTTACAGCATCACTCCAGTTTCCCAGGGTTCCCCTGCCAGCAGTGGCATCGGTAGCCCCATGGCCGCCAACGCCATCACCAAGATACACAGCCGTCGCTTTAGAGAGTGAGTAACCAGAGTGTCCGAGGGGAAGGAAGGGAATGTTCTAGAAAGACGTTTAGTGGGTTGCACAACGCAAAACTATGAGGGATGCAAGCTCCGAACATCACAGAGAAAAACTTTTTCATTTTTTTAAAGCTCTTGCAGAAGTTAACGGGTTCCTTTTAAGGGAGGGATCATACAATAGATGGTTGTCCAGAGTTTAGCACAGATGCCTGGCTAACTTCTCTCTTGTCAGCACGATGTATGCCGAGGCGACAAGCAGTCCATTGTCCTCCGCTGTCCTCTGCAGTAGGCCCTTTGTCCCAGCCCACTCTGATCTAACGCATCCTGCTGTTGGAGCTTCTGACCAACCTCCATACAGCAGAAGCCCCTCCCCTCACCCCATACTGCACTGTACCATGTGACCCATCAGATCGGTCCATGGAGCACAAGTCAATGGTTGAAATCAATGATTTCTGGTTTTGTTCACCTCGCTGTATTGATGATTACGTTTCGGGAAACGCACCGGTCCGTCTGTCATGCGTATGTGTGTGTTGTAACAGAAGTATTATGGATTTATATTTCTCTGACCCTGAAAGATGTGCCACATTGCTGCACAGTGTGTTCATGTGTGGCTCAGAGTCCTTCAGAGCTTCATGTGCGTTTGCTGAGTGCCTCCGTGTGGCTGCTCCCCTGCAGGTACTGTAACCAGGTGCTGAACAAGGAGATCGACGAGAGCGTGACCCTGCTGCTGCAGGAGCTGGTGCGCTTCCAGGAGCGCGTTTACCAGAAGGACCCGTCCAAGGCCAAGGCCAAGCGCAGGCTGGTCATGGGACTGCGGGAGGTCACCAAACACATGAAGCTGCACAAGATCAAGTGTGTCCTCATCTCCCCCAACTGTGAGAAGATCCAGGCCAAAGGTCAGAGCGCCATGTTCTCCTCTGCTGTCGTCACACACAGATTAGGCAATCAACAAACACATAAGACTTTTCTTTGGGGATTGATCACAAAGTCAAGATTGCTTCTTTAATTATTAACCTAAAGACCCTCCACAAGAGGGCACTAGGCCACTGTAGCAAATTAAGCTATTTGTACAGACCAGCTCTACACAGCCAAACAGAGGGCTAAAGACAACCACTTTTTGAGCCACTCGATGTGGTGGAAGTGATAACTGCACACTCTACTGCACTGTAGATTCAGTACGCATCACTTCCTGTGTTGTGTGCTGGTGCAGGGGGTCTGGACGAAGCTCTGTACAACGTCATCGCCATGGCGAGAGAGCAGGAGATCCCGTTTGTGTTCGCCCTGGGCAGGAAGGCCCTGGGGCGCTGCGTCAACAAGCTGGTGCCTGTCAGCGTGGTGGGCATCTTCAACTACTCTGGAGCAGAGGTACGTACAGACCCACAGAGCCCGCTGGGTTTAACCTGAAGTCAAACCCTCATCTAGGACAGCTAGTCAAACCCTCATCTAGGACAGCTAGTCAAACCCTCATCTAGGACAGCTAGTCAAACCCTCATCTAGGACAGCTAGCCAAACCCTCATCTAGGACAGCTAGTCAAACCCTCATCTAGGACAGCTAGTCAAACCCTCATCTAGGACAGCTAGTCAAACCCTCATCTAGGACAGCTAGTCAAACCCTCATCTAGGACAGCTAGTCAAACCCTCATCTAGTTGAAGATTGTACTGCAAAGAGGAACTTCAATGACAAGTAAAAAGTCTGAAGATGCAATTATATTACCCCCCCCCCCCCCCCCCCATCTCACTTTCTTGTATTATCCCTCCCTCCTTTCTCTTGTTCCCTCGTTCCCGCTCTCGTCTCCTCCCCCTCCGCCCCGCCCAGAGCTTGTTTAACCGCCTGGTGTCTCTGACGGAGGAGGCCAGGAAGGCCTATAAGGACATGGTGTCTGCTCTGGAGCAGGAGCAGGCGGAGGAGGCCCTGAAGCACGACAAGAAGGTCCCCCATCACATGGGCCACTCTCGCAACCCCTCCGCAGCCTCCGCCATCTCCTTCTGCTCCGTCATCTCTGAGCCCATCTCTGAGGTCAACGAGAAGGAGTACGGTAAGAAACGCTGAATCTATCTCTCCTCTCTCCCCGTCTCTCTCTCTCTCCCCGTTTCTCTCTCTCTCTTTTTGTTGTTTTTTTTCCGCCTGAAAACAGTCTCCTCACGAGGGTCTGGCTTATCTGAAATACGGAGAGAGGCCTCTTTCAGAAACAACGAGCTTTGCACTGCGCTTGTCGCCGCTGAATAGATGTTCGGGTGAAGTTAGAAAAGCCCTCGTGGCGTGTGCCATAGTGAGCTTAGCCTGAAATAGTGAGTTTCAGAGTGCAGTGGTGCCGTCGTAGAGATGCGTTTGAAAGACTCCACCTCGATGTGAACCCGACACTTAATCTCCATCTTTGGGTCGTCTTTCCCCTCAGAGACCAACTGGAGGAGCATGGTGGAGTCGTCCGACGCCCTGGAGCCTGTGGAGCCCGAGCCTAGCCGCCCTGCTCCCTCCTCCAGCTCCCACAGGGACGGAGAAGCCCTGTCCTCCTCCACCAACCACCCCACCCAGGCCCCCAGTCTGCCCCCGGGCCCTGCCACCCTCCAGCCCCGGGCAGGGCCCTCGACCCTGGGCTCAGGGGACAGGGAGGAGGGCCGGGCCGACGACCGCCTGGAGCTGGCCTCCCAGCAGAGCACCGAGACGGGCTCTCTGGACGGGAGCTGCCGTGACCAGCTCAACTCCTCCATCACCTCCACCACCTCCACCCTGGTCCCGGGCATGCTGGAGGAGGCCGAGGAGGAGGACGAGGAGGAGGAAGATTACACCCCGGAGCCCATCTCGGTGGAGGTTCCTCCCCTGAGCAGCCGCATCGAGTCCTGGGTGTCCACCACGCTGGAGAACTTCCAGCTGGGGAAGAGCCAGGACAGCACCGAGGAGGACGACGACGAGGAGGAGGAGGAGGAAGAAGGGCAGAGCGAGGAAGAGGATGAGTTGGATTCAGCCGACCTGGCGCTGAGCGGCCCGGGGAGCAAGGAGCAGATGGAGGCCAAGAAGATCACTGGTTGATGTGACCTCCAACATCTTCTCACTTTCTGACCCTGTTCGTTTCCCTCATCCCTCTTCTCGTCCGTCCCCCCCCCCCCCCCCTTCCCCTCACTTGTTAACATCTGAACCAGCAGCTGTCCCCTGTGTGTGACTCCAGACACCAGGTGTAATCTCAGGAATCAGATCGACCCCACACACACAGGCACGCCCATCACTGGCCACACACACACACACTCTCTCACGCACACACAAACACACACACACACACACTGACAGACACACACTCCCAGACAGACACACACACTCACACACATACACACAGCCAACAAACCCATTAACAAAAACAGACCAAGCATCCAAGATTTTGTCAGAACAGAACTTTGGCTCCCTCTGCTGGATAACCCATGTATTAACAGACAAGTGTTCTGCAGCTGTCTAGTCTTGTGAAGGGGGAAGCAGCCATCTTTTCCAGACCCCCCAGGTTTGCACTTGAACTCTGAGGAAAGGCTTTACTCTGTGTGAGACCGAACATTTGGAGAGAGGGATCCAAGGAGGTGATCCAGGGAGGGGTTTAGACTCCCAGGCTGATCATGAAACCTGGTAACACCACTCAACACCCAGAGCCCCCTCCTCTGCTGTTAGCATCATCCTCACAGACAAAACATCCATCGTTTCCTCATACGTTATTACACAACAGAGTTTACAGATGCGTGTGTGTGTGTGTGTGTGTGTGTGTGCGTGCGCTGGTTAGCGTCAGTCACGGGCCCATTATGACACCATCCCTATAGGTGCTCATTAGCTTTATCTGTATTGCGTTTCCCCCCCCCCCATGGAGTGTGTGTATTTGTGTGTTTGGGAGGGAGAGGCGTGTGTGTGTTCCTTGTGTGTCCTTTGCTCACTATCAGTTTCTGTGCAGTATGGTTAGTGTACTCACAGTGAGACCCACCCAACCACTCGTAATCATTAATCATTATTCCTTGACTCTTGTCCATTGTATCCCGTATCTCCGAATTAAAGATAAATAATGAGATTACGTCTTAACATAAACTGAAACTAGAACAAGTCTTCATGTATATAACATGTATAAGTTGTTCTACTGCTCCTGTAATCTGTAATATTGGTTTTGTTGTGTGAACCTGTTTGGGCTGTGTGCTCTGCGCTAGTCTTCAGTGGCTAGCAGCTGTGTAGCGTAGCGTAGCCCTCTAGTTATCGTTTGGTTGTTATCTGGTATAGCGGTGTGTCGGATGGATTGTGTCTCAGTCACGTTCTTGTGTGTCTGTGCGCGTGTGAGTATGTCAATCTTTTTTTATTTGATTGTTCTTTTTTTGTGGGGTTGTGTAAGTAGCTGTGGTCAGAGATGTGCATGACAGCTGTGTGATTCCCAGCTGAGACAGTATCGTTTAAACCTCCAGTCTTCATTCAGACCAGCTCTTTACCGCAGGCTCCGCCCCCCTCACCAGCCCGATGCCCCGCCTACTGCCCCGCCCAACACCCTGCCCCGCCCACCATCCTGACCTAGGGGGAGGAGCCAACACAGGAGAAAACCACACAATATGCATATCAGCAGTAAATTAATAATAAAATTAAAAAAACATGTAAATAAAATTGTACAAAAGACATGTTGGGACTACAGTGTACTAAAGATCTATCTTAAAGCCATTTGATGAAGGAAAAACTACATTGCATTGTATGAATCAAAGTTAATCATGAGGGTATTTTGAAATTGGAGGATAGTGTCGTGAGGTGGATTCTGTACAACCGCCGCTAGTTGGATGGTGTGCAATAAGAAACGAGAGGAGGAGGAGGGATTCTACATGAGCTGGGGTTTTATGAAGGTTTGTCTAGATTGAGAAAAGGTACGCAGTGTGCAGACTTTGTCAAATTTTTACTTTCATCAAAGTGTGATTTGGAGCAGTTATGGCAAGTGTGTTCTTTGCACTATGTAAATACAATACCAGTAAAGATCTTGTAACTAATGTGAAAAAAAATGGTTAAATGAAGTTTAACTTTTTCATCGTGGTCCTTGTCTTTATATAGATATTTAAGAATGGTTCTTTAAAACTGTACAGCACTAGCTATATGTAGAGGCTATTTCTCATACTATAACTATTAACTGACTATCTGGACTGATTATTAATATCATTAAAATGTTGTTTAAATAAATGTGTACTTTTGTTTCTGTGATGTTCATGTGGTGCAAGATGTTATAGCAAGCTTAGTTTGGAGACACATTTTCCTTACGTAGTTCCACTGTACAACCACTAGAGTGAGTCCCAATCAAGTTTTCAGAAATCCTTCAATGCTTATGCATGATTTCTTCAATGGACTACTGATGGTCATGATCATCTGGGAGGATAGCATCAGTAAGCAGGAACTCAGTTAGTTTTAAATGTGTTCTCTTGTGCAGAAATCATTGGAGAGCCCTTGGGTTGTGGGGCTAATTCACCCTATATCATTTACTACTAGTTTTAAGGACACAAGATGCAGTATCAGTTCCCCTCGTATAACTGGGGCTCTCACACACACACACATTCACACGGAAATGCAAATATAGAGCTTTAGCTACTTCCCCCTCCTCCACTTATGTTACGCAGGATATTTACATATCTGATGCCTTAAATATACTTATGAATGTTACTCAATTCTCTTGCTTTGTTCTTTAACAGTAGCAGATTGGGGTCCTGGGTTTTCATGGCTGTTTCTTACTCAAGTCACAACTTAAGAAATGTTGTCCTCCATGTCATTTGGACAGCCATCCTGGTTTTGAAATCAGATTTGACCGCCGTCTTCGCCGAGCGTTGGTTTGTGAAGGGATCAAATCTGGACTGTAGAGCCCTCTCAGTGCTATTCCCAGTATCCATGCTTGGTTAGATGGTGAATCATTTCAATGAGAGGGCACTATAGACAGGTACAGCATTTCATATACTGGTGAGCAGGAGAGGATTCACACTGTATCTGTGTGTGCGTGTGCGTGTGTGTGCTGCATGAGTCACCCTGCCTCGCTGTGATTGGGCAGTAGTTTACGGGGGGAGGGGGGAGCCTGGGGGGCTGTCAGTCAATTCCCCTTCCGCTTCATTCACACATCCCTCAGCATGCGCAGTCGGAGAGAAAGAGGCAGGCAGGGAGGGAGGGAGGGATGCTCATTCATAAAAAAAAGAGAAAGTTCATTCATAAAAGCTGCGCCATCAGAGAGAGAAGAAGAGAGAGCGACAGAGAGACCTGGCCAGCGTGCTACCAACACACAACGACTGAAAGAGTAGCGGACGAAACAGAGGAAGGACTGTGTCTGAGTGTGTGTGTGTAGGAGTGTGTGTTGCGGACAGTAAGATGTTTGGACTTTACTCTGCGTTAGCCAGACGGGTTAGGACTGAGCTTTAGACGACACTGAGGGAGTCAGGCTTCCTGCAGCACCATCAGAGACACACAGGTAAGTTACTACAGATTTAGTTTGTTTAAACAACACCGTTTATTTGGTGAGTTGTGGACATTGAAGCTTACCAGGGCAGATTGTACAAGAAAACTAGCTTTCATTAGACATTCTGTCACAATATTTTGTTTTGTGTTTGTGCTAACTGAGTAAAACTCTGCACTGTATCTCCTGTAGTCGAGCTGCCATCCCTGGTCTCTGACTATGAGAGAGCAGACCTTTCATAGGCTGAAAGGACAGACAGGACTCCTCCCAGGTAACCAGACGGCCAAACAATCTCTAGGTGACATATCTAGACAGAACCCCTCCCCCCCCCCATGCATCTGTCCTCTCGGGCACAGTCGGACAGTAACTACCCTCTTCTCTTGGTGCACCCCAGGCATGCTGCAGCGTTCCAAGTACAGTCGCCTGCGCAACGACTCCCTCACCTCTCTGGAGGAATACCCATCGCAAGGAGCTCTGGCCCTGAAGACGGACCCCTGTCTGACCTCTGACCCCACCCGCTGCCTGGGACCCCTCCCCCCGCAGGTGGGCCCGCGGACCCCCCCGGACCACCAGGGCTCGTCCACACTGAGAGGCTTCATCCCCCGTGTGGCTAACATCAGACTGCACAGCCCCGCATCCCTGCTGGGCCTCAGGGGGCAGACGGACAGGCATGGTGACAGAAGCCTGTCCCAAACAGACTGGGACTCGGGTTCCGCCCGCGGGCTGCTCATCCACAAGCAACCCCCCGAGATAAAGACCCTCGCCCTGCCCCAGACCTCCTGCCTCCCCCTGAATCATACCTCCAGCCAAACTCACTCCTGCCTGCAGCTGACGGAGAGGCCCATCGCCCTGCGTCAGATGGCCAGTCATCACTGGACCCGGGGCCACCTGGTCTCCTGTCTGAAGGGGTCAGCTGGCACAGACGGACACATTCTGGATGGGAGGGGGAACAGGATGGTCCATCCCCACATTAAGGTACTCACCAACCACCCTCTCGTCTGTCAGAACCACCTGCACGCACAGACACACTGGGCTCACTGGCTTTCCGGATATGTGTGGACTAATTTAGAGTAAATTCGTTTTGCTGTGTTGTGAACAGTTATTTTGGATGTTTGGATTTTTTTATGATGACAGATTTTCTTATACAGATTTCTCCAACCGGCAGCATAACTTTGTGCAGGATGCTTTTGAATACCTGAAAAAAAGGAGACAGTCCTAGCAATAAATGCTAGTTGAAAGAGTTTAAAATCGACATTCACACCCACCCACACACATACAATTTCTTTGGACCTACACCCCTACTCTCACACCATCCTATAGGCCCCCTCCCTCTCAGACAGAGCTTCCTGTGTGGGCAGTCGTGACTCATCCTGGCTCTATGCTTCTCCCTGCATCCGCTGTGTGTATGCTTGCTTGTGTGACTGTGTGTGTGTGTGTGTGTGACTGTGTGTGTGTGGAGATCCGGTATCAGTAGAGCCCATGCTGCCTGGGACCGGAGGTGTGTGTGCATGACTGGTCAGCAGAAGCCTGGCCTGTAGGCCACTGAGCTCTAATGAACACAGAGGCTGATTGACTTACTGTCCTCTTTAACCCTTGTCCCATCCCCCCCCACACACACACTCCATCACCCCCCCACACACACACACACACCATCACTCCCCCCCCCCCCCCCCCCCCCCCCCCCCCCCCCCCCCGACACACACACACACACAAGCACACGCTCACTCAATGTGTATTGATCTTTGTATGGCCTCTATCAGGCAGGACTTGCTCATTTTGGCTCCTGCCTATCAGGGTCAGTTGTTATGAGGCTGGGAGCCAATCAGAGTTAAAGAAGGGAGTGTGTTTCTGTGCCCTGAAGCATGGCTGAATGAGTGATGCCTGTAACCTGGACCAGCCTGTCCTTCATAATCTAGTCACAGACGATTTACAGTACAGTCTAACTTCACTAAAAACATCTGAGTATTACGTGTAAAGGGCTTTTCATGTGTTTTACATGATTGTTGTTTAGAATCTTCTGACTCTGACATGATTGTTGTTTACAACTTGTTTGTCTGTTGTTTTGTTTTCCACTCAGTACATGGGCAGTTTGGAAGTGATCCAGTCCATGAGGGCTTTAGACTTCAACACAAGAATGCAAGTCACACGGTAAGTGAGTTACAAGTTACACTGTATGTGTGTGTCCACATGGTTGTCATCGCAGACAAGCATGTTGTTGATTCCGACTTATTAAGAAGAAGGGGAAAATCAAGTTAATATAAAAATGCCCCTGAACAGAATGTGTTTTGATTTTGACATCCTCGTGCTGATGCCTGATCCAGAGGCACACAGCCGACCGTGTCCACGACCACTGCCCCCTGAATGATGGACCAGAAAATTACATTTAAATGAATTTCCCCCTAATGATCTCTGGAGAAATTATAAAGAGAAGGAGAGAGAGAAAGAAAGAGAGAGATGGAGAGCCAAAGAAAGAGTGCAAGGGAGAGAAAGAGAAAAAGACAGAAAGAGAGACAGTGAGACTAACTCTGGTAATTGGCTTTCAAGGAAGAAAATTCTTGGCCCATTGCTTCCTGGATGGAAGGATAATGTTACGTTTGTGTCTCCATGTCTGCTGGCTTGTAGACCTCGGTGACCTGTGTAACAAGGGCTCTGCAAAGACAACCCTGTTAGCGGAGATAAGGAGAGGAAGAAAAGTCCAGACTTATCTATGACAACCGCTATGATGTGGTTTCTAATGCACACAAGGTTCAAGTGCTCTTTGTTTTTCATCTGCCCACTTGAATCACATTACGCTGATTAAAATAATTGGCTTTACGTTCGCTATATTCTGGTACATATGCTTACATTGTCCTGTCGTTTCAACAGTCACATGCTGATGCACGAGTGTGTGGTATCATGCTGATGCACGGTGTGTGGTATCATGGTTGTGAAATAAATACGTGTGTGTGCCTGTGTCTGTGTCTGCAGTGAGGCAATAAGCCGACTTTGTAAAAAGACACCAGGAACCAAGACAGCAACTCCAAAGAGTAAAAGGGTAAGGCCACACACGCACATGTGCGCGCGCACACACACACACACACACACACAAGTCAATAACCTTTTTTTCATTGTTGCCAGCTTCTGTCTAAAAGACTGTCAGCCGTTCTGGGCCAAAGCAACCTCCAGTTCTCTGGGACCAGCATCCTCCTCACCATCTCAACTGACAGTGTGGTTCTGACTACAGCCAACTCCCTGAGGGTAAGGGGGGGATGGAGTACTCAATGAGACTACTGGGGATGGTGGATGATGGATGATGATGAGGGATGAGGATGATGACGTGGTTCAATTGTAAGACAATTATTTTATTTATAGTTATACGGATAGTCATTTTTCCAACTATTCCTGCCTTTTTTTTACTTTCTTTCTTTCTGTCTTTATCTCTCTCTCTCTCTTCAGATGATAGCCCATCATCCCATGCAATCCATCTCGTTTGCCTCTGGAGGAGATCCTGTAAGTTTGACTCTTAGAAACTCTTTGTATGAACGTAACATCGAAACGCATGAGCAAACACAAGCATGCCCCTTCACACACACACACACACACACACACACACACACGGACAGTGAGTAATCTAATTTAGGCTAATTACTGTTCTGTTGGCTGTTATTAATGGGAGGTAGAGTTGCTTCCTGTTGACCAGTTATGCTTCGTACTTTTATTTACTTTGAAGGCAATGTCAGGTGGGTAGTGATCCACCAAACACACAGTGCTTGTCCATGTCGTTGTCTTAATTGAGTTTTCAAACGTTCGCTTCTGCCAAATCACCACAATCTTCAAGCTTTCGCTCAGTCTGTTTGATTTGTCTTTGTAGGACATGGCCGATTATGTTGCTTACGTAGCCAAAGACTCCATCAACCAGAGAGGTAAACGACTTAATTCCAATTCAATTATTTTTCCCTAACCATCTTTCCACCTCCTATGTCATGTTTGTGAGGATAATCGTCCACTTTAAAAGGCCAGATAGAGAACACCAAATACACAACCAACCAACCAACAGACCAACCACCCCTTCTCTCTGACAGCATGCCACATTCTAGAATGTGCCCCAGGCCAGGCCTGTGAGGTCATCAACAGCATCGGCCAGGCATTTGAGACCCGCTTCCAACAACTCCTCAGCCACACCCCTTCTCTGCTCCCCACCAATCACAAGTCAGCACCCTTTCTTCTCATGGTCAAATTCAGTTTGTGTGTTTATGGTTTGTTTGTAGAGTAGTTTGGTATTATGGTGAGAACACGTAAGACTAACTGAGTTTGTGGGTGTGCAGGGCTACCACAGGGGTAGGGCTCTGGAACCAGGAGATGACAGATATCCGTGAAGTCCGACAACTCAGTCAGGACCATGAATACTACAACCAGATTCCTGGCAAAGCGCCCCCTCCTGGAGGAATACAGGACATGCGCACGTCAGAGAACCAGGCTGACGATGCAGGGATAAAGACAGTAGGACTATTCAAATGTATCTCACACACACACACACACAAACACACACACACACATATCTATCAACCTCCTTGGCACACAAACAGGAACCTGAATACACACACATGCACACACAAAATCACAATGACAACAAGCATACTGGTACTGAGAGACACACACACACACACACATATCTTCTGTCTTCCTGTATGACTCATCTTTTCTTGTTGCAGGTCTGTTCCTCCCAGGCTGTGTCTATGTATGAGAACTGCTCTCTCACTCAGGAGCCTCTGGCTCCACCTGCAGGTAGGAAACAGAACACACAACAGAGACTGCTTAGTTTCAAGACTGTAAAAACAACAGGTTTCAACAGGTCGTTCCTTGAGCAGTTCTCTTTCTCCTCCTTCCTGTTGACCACAGATGTTGTGTGGTCTGAGAGCGCGGCCGAGGCACTGACCCAGGACCAGCTCCAGAAGGAGGAGTGGTACCATGGCAGGTACACCAGTCTCTCTCCACAGCAAGTCCAATGATGAGGACGGTTCATGGTGGTGTGAGCGTTTATTTGGCTCATTTGACGGAGACAAATAAAAGTCACTTTCACCCCGAAACTCTCCATCTCTGATGATAATAATAATGGTATCGATCTAAGCGTAATTTCTCGTTCTCTCTCTCCTTCTCTTTCCTGCTCTCCCCTTCTGTCCCCTTCCCTCTCCTTCTCTCCTTCTTTATCCTTCTCTCTCCTTCTCTCTCTCCTTCTCTCTCTCCTTCTCTCTCTCCTTCTCTCCTTCTCTCTGTTCTTCTCTCTTTTTCTCTCTCCTTCTTTCTCCTTCTCTCTCTTCTTCTCTCTCTTCGTCTCTCTGTCCTTCTTCTCTTTCCTTTTTTCTCTCCTTCTCTCTCTCCCTTTCTCTCCTCTCTTCTTCTCTCTCTCCTTCTCTCTCTCCTTCTCTCCTCTTCCTCCCTCGTCCAGGCTGGGGAGGGCTCAGGCGGAGAAGCTGCTGACCTGCAGTGGAGACTTCCTGGTCAGGGAGAGCTGTTCTGCTCCTGGCCAGTATGTTCTCAGTGGCCTGGAGGGGAGGACAGCCAGGCATCTGCTGCTGGTCGACCCGCAGGGACAGGTACAGTTGTGGGGTGTGTGTTCTGCCCTGTGTGTGTGTGTTTTGCCATGTGTCTGTGTGTGTGTGTGTGCATGTGTGTGGGCTGCCACTCGTGTGTATGTATGGCCGTGTGTGTTGCTCTGTGTGTGCATGTGTGTGTGTTGCCCTGTGCGTGTGTATGCGTGTGTGTGTGTACTATATGTGTGGGTGGATGAGACATGATTTGATGACTCCCCCCCCCCCTCCCCTCCCCCCCCCCCCCCCCCCCCCCCCCTCCTCAGGTAAGGACCAGAGACCAGGTGTTCCTGAGCGTTGGCCACCTTGTGGGCTTCCACATGCACAGCCAGACGCCCATCATCTCTGGGAGCAGTGAACTCTCTCTGAGGCAACCTGTCCTGCAGAGACTCTGTACCCCGGACACACACCCCACACATACCCACACAGACAACGGCAGTGACAACATGGCGTAACTGTCAGTTGGCAGTCAAAACGTGTCACATCCGTCAACTCTGTGCGTCAGTGTTTCTGAGTGGTAGGATGAGCTTTAGGTCTTCTGAGGCACTGGAAGATGTGGCTTCGTTCTCTGTAGATTCCATAGATAGACCAGCAGACAAGCTGTGACAGAAAACAAGTTTGTATTTTGTAAAAGAATGTTACTCTCAATATGAAATGTGACATATGTATGAAGATGACAATGACCACTCTCCATGCAAAAGACTTTCAATCAGTATCTAAATCATAGCACAAGAATGCTAACATCAGTGAGGACTGGGATCGACTGGGACCGGTCATACTGGAGAATGCTCTCAGATGTTTCTTTGGATAAACGACAGTGTATTTTGTATAGAAGTATAGAGTTGGTATATGGTGGTGGTGTATGTTTCACCTCTGTCATATGAATTTGTTTCTACACATCCTACTTTCTAGTCTAATGCTGTATGTTAAAGCTCTCCAATTATGCAAGCTGTTCTGCCAATACTTTTTCATAAAGATAATGTGATTTTGGGCACAATGTCAAGTCATTTCCATGTGTGAATCAGAAGGGTTAGGTAATGTAGGGTTGCTAACTGGTCGATGTGACGTTCCATCGACGTACTGTTTCTCACTGCCACAAGATGGTGCCATTTTATTACCATATCATCAAGATGACTCACTCCACCAGTGTGTGTGTTTAAAATGTAATTAAAAAAAACGATTTTGTGCGTCACACAGTACAATATACCGAGTCATAAACACTGTGTACCGTATACACAAGAACCCATACGTAAAACAGAATGGAAAATGTGTTCTTAGCAGATTTCAGACAGCTATCACTCCTACAGTGACTGTGTACTGAAGGGATAGGAGATGACTGTATCCTGAAACTATGTTGTTGACTGTTTGGATTTGCTTTTGGGCCGTAGCCCCAGCATTCATCTTATAAAAAGAGCTTGGAGGGTCTCACCCAAATGAATCACCAGCGGCCAAGCTCCCATGTCAGAGCTGGGTCACGGAGCCACGGAGAGACGCTGAAGGACGAGGGAGATTGGGGAGGAAGAGGACAAGGAGGTCGGGGGAAACCTCACACCTCTGTGAGCCTTTCACCTGTGGTGACACCGTCTGGTTCAAATCTGCCAGAGACGTGTAATTCAATGTTTGTTATCCTCACCCGTTTGTACAGCTAAACCCCCGAACCTGAATGTATGCATGTGTCTCTTTCCATGTCTCTCTCTCTCTCCTCTCTCACTCTCTCTCTCTCTCTCTCTCTCTCTCTCTCTCTCTCTCTCTCCTCTCTCTCTCTCTCCCCTCTCTCTCTCTCTCTCTCTCTCTCTCTCTCTCTCTCTCTCTCTCTCCATCCCTCTTTTTCTCTGATTCAGAATGACCTCGCCCAACACAAGTCACCAAGACCAACAATGAGCTAATCCATGATGTCTTTCTCGGGCAAGATCCCCATGCACGCGTGTGGCATCTCACCATCCCTAGCGACCCGAGTCATGTGAGGTGAGGTTGACCTGTGGAGTCACGCTCAATCACATGATCAAGCCGTGGGCACCCTGGTGGGAGTCACTGTAACACTGTGGTAGAAACTGTCACACACACACACACTCTCACACTCTCACACTCTCACACACACACACATAGACCAGTGTTCAGTGGAGAACTCTTCAGGTCAGAGGGACTGAGAGGACTCCAGAAGCAGCTAAATGCCTGCAGCTGAAAATATACAATTAACCTCGACGAAGCCCTGTGTAAGAGAGAAGATGATCAAGTGATTACATTCTTTTTTAGAAATCTCCCCCCCCCCCCACTCACACAAAGCATTCCCAAGCCCTGCAGGGACTGAGAAGAACAATTCAACTCATAAATAGCCCCCAGGGTACACAAGCGTGAAATTGTTGCTCATTTCAATGTTATCAGAGTCACACAGAGGTCAGCTGAGATGTGGAATGACAGAAAGCTGCTAGAGATCTTACCATGTTCTGGGTTTCACTGGGTTTCCATATCTTCCCTCCAAAGAACCAGAGGAGCAGGTGAGGGTTGTGACTCGCTCACACGGTCGGAGACCCTGCCCTGTCGGCCCTTCTGGACCCAGCAGTAGACTGTGGAGGGGTGGACTACAGTTCTAGCGCTGACCCCTGTCTCCCTTTCTGGCTCCTTCTCTCTCCTTCTCTTCTGTCTCTTTCTCTCTCTCTCTCTCTCTCTCTCTCTCTCTCTCTCTCTCTCTCTTTATCTCTCTCTTTATCTCTCTCTCTTTATCTCTCTCTCTTTATCTCTCTCTCTTTCTCGCTCCCCCTCTTTGACTCTGGCTTTGATTGGCTGATATTTTTACTCACTGCAGGAAACAGAAAATGATGCCCATCCATCTTCCCTTTCTCAGTATGTTCTGCCATCCCACATCCCCACTCATCCCATCTACCTCTCTTTCTTTCCCTGTCTCTCTCTCTGTCCATTAAATGTCCTTATCTCTCATGTAAACCAAAATATTTCTGGTGTTCATCTTCAAACAGAGCAACCATGTCTCTCTCCCTCTCTTTTTGGTCTCAATTCTTCAGCAATTTCCTCATGCTTTGGCCGGCTAGGCTCAATGGATCTCGGTCAAGGACTGACAACAATAGAACGAACGTCACCGTGAATCACTGGCAATCTGGGTTCTTTTGCTGTCCTCACCCATCCTCTTCCTCATCTCGTTCTCACCTCCTCCCTCCATCTCTCCCCTCCTCTTTTCGCTCATCTGCCTGTCTCTTCACTCCTAATCACGGATAAGAGAGTCTCAAAGCCCAACTGGGTTTCTCTCTCATGGCCTTCTGTACGGTACGCAGGGTGGGGATGTTTACAGTTCCCCAGTACAGGCAATAACATTGTGTTACATCTTTGTGTTCTGTTTCACTGCATGTTCATCCATGGGGTTTTTCACGTGTATACAAACACTAGATATATATAGAACATGAGTCTATTTGTTTTTCTGTTTGTGTTTATTTGTGCTACAGATGGTGATGGTAATATTGTGGTGGATGAACTCAACAGGGAACGTTTTACAGCCCCAGCATCGTCTAATGTGTGTGTGGAGAGGAACACACAAACCCTCACGGCTTCAATCAGATGTTGCGATAAGACAGCAGATTAACCAGACAAGTGCAGCCCAAAACCAGACATCCAGCCCAAAACCAGACATTCAGCACAAAACCAGATATCCAGCCTAAAACCAGATATCCAGCCTAAAACCAGACATCCAGCCCAAAACCAGACATCCAGCCCAAACCCAGACATCCAGCCTAAACCCAGACATCCAGCCCAAACCCAGACATCCAGCCCAAACCCAGACATCCAGCCTAAACCCAGACATCCAGTTCAAAGCCAGATGTAAGAGCCAGGAATGATTTCTTTGTAATATTATTTATTATTGTGTGATCCAGGTGTGACGGTGAGACCTCAGCCTCTCAGCGACTTTTAGTTTGTCCCAATGTAGTCATCCAGCCCAAAGCCACCAGAGAGAGGATAACATGAGTTGTTTATTGGAGCGTATGTGTTCAAGTCGATGTCTGAGCCTAACAGCACTGTGCTTGAGCCTAACAGCACTGTGTTGGAGCCTAACAGCACTGTGTTTGAGCCTAACAGCAC
This sequence comes from Hypomesus transpacificus, assembly GCF_021917145.1. Classification (NCBI taxonomy): domain Eukaryota; kingdom Metazoa; phylum Chordata; class Actinopteri; order Osmeriformes; family Osmeridae; genus Hypomesus; species Hypomesus transpacificus. Next base: position 1,904,737 of record NC_061078.1, on the reverse strand, counting down.
TGTGTTGGAGCCTAACAGCACTGTGTTGGAGCCTAACAGCACTGTGTTTGAGCCTACAGATTCATAGATGTGATGGATAGCTGTGTGGAATCAACGTTTCCTCTCTCTCTCTCTCTCTCTCTCTCTCTCTCTCTCTCTCTCTCTCTCTCTCTCTGTCTCTGTCTCTGTCTGTCTCTCTCTCTCTGTCTCTCTCTCTCTCTCTCTCTCTCTCTCTCTCTCTCTGAGGTTTCCCATGAGCAGATGGAGTTGTGCGTTGCTGTGGCTTCATGGGGGAGGTTGTGTTCGCAGTGTTAGAAGCCAGCCAGTCTCTGAGCACTGGTCCCTGGATGTTGAAGCAGATGACTCATCCTGTCCATCCTCTGCTTGTATCCTGTTCAGATTTATATCTGTTAGAGGAGGAGTCCAGTGCTGGAACTACATCAGTCGCACTCCCAATGGTAACGTACAATACAGTACTGAAAATATGTTGAAATCACCCCTCAAAATTATGAAACATTATTTCTCGTTGCACTGAAGGAACCCATGCTAACTAAAACAATTCATAGACATGGTTATTACACCAAGAAAAAGTCCCTGGGTTTCTGCTTGGACTCATTTTTGAGAAATATTTCACATGAATATTGGCTGCCGTTCTGCAGGAGAAGACAAAAGGAAATGAACCGCTGCCCGCAGTGCCAAAGACAACACACAGTGTGAGAAAGTCTCGCTACAGTTACTGCTCTAAGAACAGCCAATGCTGATCTCAATCTCTACCATTAAACTGTCTGAAGGAAATATGTGACACAGGCAGCAAGACAGGAGGCTAGCAAAGTTTGGGAATCAAGAAGAAGAGTAATGCTTTTGACAATTCTGGAATGATAGGGAGGAATATATTTGGGTTTATGGCCAAAAAGGATTGGGTGTAGGGAATGTAACCTTTGTCTGGATGCTAGTTTAGAGAGTCGGGTGAATTTATCTTTAGAGAGGAAGACCTGCTTAAGCTTGGGCTGTCCTTAAATGAGAATAAATGATAGCTGAGCAGAATCTGTCTGCAGTACCTCAGGGTCTGTATGTCTCAGACCGTTTCCTGTTGATGGGACAACCTGCATGTTAGCAGCTAACCAGTAGATAAACACGCCACAACAGACCACTCATCTGAAGATCATTCTCACCAATAAACTCAGACTGTACTTTATGTACGCGCATGTGGAAGGGTGTGTGTGTGTGTGTGTTTGGAGTACAGTATCTCCATATGTTTACGGGAAATGTCATTTTCATATTCATATCCATTATGGTTATTCAGTCCAGATGGCTGTGAGTTGGCTGTAAACTCTTAACAGCACTAATGATGTAGAGCAGACACACTATAACAGCAACACAGACACGTACAAACACACCCACTAACACCCACACACATACACACCCACTAACACGCACACACACCCACTTTCTCTCTCTCACACTCACACAAACACACACTGTCTCTCTCTCTCTCTCTCTCTCTCTCTCTCTCTCTCTCTCTCTCTCTCTCTCTCTCTCTCTGTCTCTCTCTCTCTCTGTCTCTCTCTCTCTCTGTCTCTCTCTCTCTCTCTCTCACACACACACACACACACACACACACACACACACACACACACACACACACACACACACACACACACACACCAGGAGAAGCAACAGACAAAATTAGAGTCCTCCCCCTTCACTCATACAGCCTAATGATGCAGTCAGACCCAGGCCAGTTTGACCCCGTCCTGGCTCAGGGTAACAAGAAGTCAGTCTCCTCCAGGCCAGGCCAACATAGCAACCCAGGTCCCTTTGAGCTCAGGCCTTATTGAGCTCTCCAAACTGTGGTCCTCTAACACCTGACACGCTGCAGTTCAGTCTGTACTTCTAACGCCAGGCTCCCAGCTCCTCACACCCAGGCCTGGCCCCGCAGTGCGCTGAGCTCAGCTCCACTCGTCTGAGTGAGCTGGACTGACCCAAGTCGACCTAGGAGGGACTCGCTCCCTGTCCAAACAAACTACTCCCATGGTCAGCTAGTCCAGACTCTCCCCTCTCCTCCTCTCCTCTTTTCTCTTCTCCTCTCCTCTCCTCTCTTCTCTTCTCTTCTCCTCTTCTCTTCTCTCCTCTCCCCACCCAACCCATCCCCTCCCCTCCTTGGAGGATGTAATGGTCAGAGTACTCTCTAGCACAATTTCCCAACATTTGTTAACTTTAAATCTTAGTTTTCTCGTGTTTACTAGACATGATGGTAATAATTCCACGGCAGATTACTGCCTCACTCTTCCCAACAACACTGGAATATGTGACTCCCTCTTAAAGAGCTGTGTGGGCTGGGATGTTTAGATCGCTAAGTGATGTGCTGTCATCTTCTTAGCTGAGGCAGTAATCTTTTAGATGGAGGCTGTCAATGACTTGTGAAGTGCCATGCCTTGTAACTGTCGTTTGATTTACATCCATACGCATTATTAGAAAGTAAAGAAAAAAACAGGTGTCTGTCATCACGTTATACACCAATGATCTCAAGGGAAAATGCCATGGGGAGGACTCGCGTGCAGTTTCATTATGTCTGTTATGATCTCTTGTTTCTGGAAAACATCATCTTGTGCCATCACGTGCTGAGTAAACGCTTACCGCATTTTGTGAGTAAGACTCTCGCTGTTGCTGTATGAGTCTGGGATCCCATTCACTCCTGTTAAACTCACCGCACATAATTTGCGATGGAATTTGTGTATCGCGAGAGCAGGACAAAAAAAAAAGTTTAGGAGAAAGTTTAGGAGGGCAGAGATGAAGAGAGACTAGAGAACTCTCGGTGAAGGAGAGCTGAAGAGAGGGAAGCGTTTTACACATCTCATCCTTTGGAATGCCCCAACGCCTCTAATTAATCCAGGCGAAATCTAGACCGCATAGACTGTGTTGAATGCAACGGTTGTGATGGAGAGAATCAAAATGCTAAACTAAGATTAGACTTCATCGGACATCTTGAGGGTTTTAGTTTTTTTTATCTATCTTTATTATTTTCTTCAAATGGTTCATCTAGTAAAAGTTTGAAGTGTATAGGTGGTTTTCTTCTCTAGCTTGGGTTTCAAGGAATTCCTCCTTGGGAGAGAGGGTGAGTTATTCTTCAGCGTAGCTTAGTGCGCTTTATCCTGTGCGCAATTGCATGTTTTCCTTGGTTTTATGAAATGTACTGTTGCCTAATATTTCCGAACTAAGCTGCTTTACTCGCCTATCTTTATGTGATACTGTATTGTGAGAATATCTTCTGTAACTTTGCACTGCAACATCTAGAATAATGGGTTACATTAAGAAACATTGCGTTACATCCTCTGCACACCCGTTTGCGCCTTTCTGAAAACGAAACGGAAAAAACCCCCATCCTATTGTTTTGCAGCTTTTGACTTGGGACTTCTAAGGGGGCGTTGGAGTTGGGATCTATAAAGGAAGATAAATAATTCCGCAGGAAAGAGGAGTTGTGTAATTGTTGAGGCCAACCAGGGAATAATGGGACAGGGTCGGCTGTTGAAGTTGGTCGTGGGGATTGTGGCAGTGCTGTCGTTGAGTGCCGAGGCAGGAGAGGGGACTGCGACTGGAGACAGCGAGACGGCTAAACCGACGGAGCCCAGAGCAAGCAGAGCGAAGCGGAGAGGAGGAAGTGAAGTCCTCAGGGGGTAACACTTTGTCCTACTGTAAAACTCACCTGGCTCAGATCATTAAAAAAAATCACATAGCCGTGTTAAATTACGATTTTATATAGGTTCAACTTTAAGGGTGTGTACGTTCGTATAAATGTGACCCACCTGTTAGTCCTGAGTGCAGTTCATTTCAATCTGAATATTTTAGGGAAGGTTGCTGCAGATTTGGTAAGCATCCTTTTCAGTCCTATACACACAATGCAAGACTGTATGTTAGCTTTAAAAGCAGCAAATAACTATAATTAGTCCCTTAAACGATTTCCCTCCTAATAACATACACTTTGCCCACTGGTCGTTCATACTGAAGTAACAGGGATAGGGTCACAGGATAGTTCAACTTTTTCTGTTTTTAATTTGTTGAGAATGCAGGTCAACCCCAACAAGTGAGATTCTCAGTGATGGGATGTTTGGAGGAAAGTTTGGTAATTAAATACTGGCAAGACTATCACATTCCTGCTGACTGCAATAATAAATTACATCCAAACAAAGGAGGCTATTGGCCGTGTGTGGCTGTGGGAATGCCTGCTGCACTGAAAGAGAGTCACAGCCTAATCCTTTCTGGCCAGAAACACCACACCCCACTCTGGGATAAATCACATCAGCAGCTGTACACAGTGGGTCACTGGTAGGGAGATGGTGTGTGTGTGTGTGTGTGCCTGCCTGCGTTTGTCAAACTCTAAAAGCAGAGAGCTGATGAAAGTCATTTCCTACGATGACCACATGCTTTTGTTGTTTGAAAGTAAATTCATTTTTAATGCTAACTCATTTTTAAGCCCTTTTTCTGGGGTAGGAAGTGTAAACCATGTGAGAATGACAGATCAGGGTGAACAATTCAGTGATGCAGCTCTAGGTTGTGCTGTTTCCTTGCAGCAACTTTCAAAATACTTTTATCCATGGCACGTGATCACAGAAGTTAACATATAAAAGTAGATTTTGTGTAAGTAGGGAAACAGTTTGCTATTCAAGTGTTTGACGTTCCTTGGTTCCCCCCCCAGACCTAACGTATGTGGATCTCGTACCAATGCTTACTGCTGTCCAGGATGGAAGACTCTCACAGGGGGAAACCAGTGCATCGTCCGTGAGTGTCGCCCTTCATCTGACACCAAGCTAGCACTGCACATCTACCTAGCAATAGCCTTGGATAGCACTGTTTCATCAGATTAAAACCAGTGACCATATTGTCCACTCACTTAAACACCTACGTTTGATCAGTAGCAGTTCACACTGCATGGAATATGGCCTGGTGCATGTCCATAGCTCTCTCCTCCCTCAAGAGCAGGCAGACAGGAAGACCTCAGTCCCAGCAGTGTGTGTGATTGCATTCTGGCTGCTCGCCTGTCGGCCGCTCTGATGACATAGTTTAAGCAGGCGGCAGGGTCAGTGTCTGGACTCCACCTAACTGGTCTGGGTGGGGGGGGGGGACAGACGGACGAGGAGAGGGGGGAACAGTGAACGGCAAAATATGGAGAGAGGGGAAGGGGTGAAGACAGAAGAGGAAGACAGGAGGAGAGAAGGAGAGAGGGAGGAAAGGACAGAAGGAGAGAGGGAGGGAAGGACAGAAGGAGAGAGGGAGAGAGGGAGGGAAGGAGAGAAGGAGAGAGGGAGAGAGGGAGGGAAGGAGGGAAGGAGAGAAGGAGAGAAGGACGGAAAGAGGACAGGGGAGGGGGGGGTGAACTGAGGTGGAGGTCTTGCCAGCACTAGACTGTGGGAACAGAAGCACAGAGTAGTAAGATGAGCCAGACTTGCCTGTACACAAGCTACAGAATGTCTGTACTATAACATGGAGAAGAACTAGCAGGCCAGGGCCTCTGCCATGGGGACTCCAGCTATCAAACCATCATGGGCTTTTGAAAACCATAACGCCCATATTAGGCAAGGGGGTTCGTTTGAGTTTGATCCAACGGTCAAATAGACCTGTTGGTACTTCCAGCCTGTAGTGACAGAAGAGAAAACAGAGGCCTGTTATTCTTTAGGGAGCCAGAAAACTAGCTCTCGAACAGCGTTGAATGTATTGTATTTTTATGTGTGTTTACACTGTACATGGTTATACGCTGTGTCTATCCTGAAGAGGTTGTGTGAGTTGTGCTTTGCTCGTCGTCTGCAGCCATCTGCCGCAGTACGTGTGGAGACGGCTTCTGTTCCAGACCCAACATGTGCACCTGTCCCACTGGGCAGATCTCTCCCTCGTGTGGGTCCAAGTCAGGTACGCTCCACGAACACCCTCACTCTGTACACTGGCTGCTGTTTTAGTGTGTGACACGCGAAGAGAGAAGACCGGTGGTGCAGACTAGGCAGACATACGGTGTATGGATTACCACTGCAGTTACCTTTGGGGAGGAGGGAGACTTGGTAAATTGATTTCTTCACACTGGACTAAACCGCTGCAGAACACACAAGCAAAAACAGAAGTGACACATCGATAAGTAAATGGAAACTAGGTCAAAATATAAATTTATTTAGGTATGAAAATTTGTGTGAAAGGTTACTGAGGCACAGGCATACCCCCCCCCCCCAGAGACACCCTTTTTACTGAACAGTTAGGAGGATCTGCACTGTGAGAATGATCTAAGCTTTCCCTGCCGAACTACAACAATAATGTCAAGCGTTGAGAGATGATTTGAAGCAGAAATAAGAATACGTTTGATTTCATCCCCAAGAGAGAACACTTGAGAGGGGCTCAGATGGTATGTGAGAGCTGTTTTGGCAGAGATCATTCCAGCTGAAATCTCTGTCTGGTTTCTGACCTGACGGCAGTGTGATGTCACATCCTGTCTCAGGGCTTGTGTTGCACTAAATGAGGGACACAGGGTGGCTTGTATGCATGTACTCAGACATGCAGCATAAAATAACAATAGACCAAAACTTACCCCAAACCAATACTTAGACGCCTCACAAAAGCCTGTTTGCACTTCTCTGTACTCTTGATAAAATATGCTTTTTAAGAGAGAAATTGGAATATTGTGTGTCTGAGCTGAATAGGTGGGTGCTTTGGAAGGGGTCCACAGTCAACATCGTAACATGTCGCTGTGGAGCAGCTCACAGCAGACATCATGTGACATCATGTGATCATGTGGTCATCTGAGTAGGATTCATGATAAACATGGTTCACAGGGCATTCAGAAGTGTTTATACTGTAAGGCAATCCCACCGCGTTTTATTTTTTTGCTTAGAAAGTGTAACTTTGATCTTCCAGAGTGTCCAAGCCTCTCATCGTGCCAAAGCCCATCACACCTTTGTGACTGACTTGGTTTCAGCGGGCACTTTTCTCCCTTCTGTCATGCGGGGGTTGAGTGTAGCTAGTGCCTTTACAGTGCCTATGTCATGAATATAGCCAGCATGTGTGTTCACTAACTTCAACTGTAAACCTGACTTGTGTGTGTGTGTGTGTGTCTTCGCCCCTACAGTGCAGCACTGCAACATCCGCTGTATGAACGGAGGATCCTGCGCAGAGGACCACTGCATGTGTCAGAAGGGCTATATAGGAGCTCACTGCGGTCAACGTAAGGAACACGTCACAACAGCTCTGTGACACATTTACATTTGGGTCATTTAGTCATTTACTCATTTAGCAGACGTTCATGTGCTTCACCTGAGGGTCCTGTGTGCTCATGTGCTTCACCTGAGGGTCCTGTGTGCTCATGTGCTTCACCTGATGGTCCTGTGTGCTCATGTGCTTCACCTGAGGGTCCTGTGTGCTCATGTGCTTCACCTGAGGGTCCTGTGTGCTCATGTGCTTCACCTGAGGGTCCTGTGTGCTCATGTGCTTCACCTGAGGGTCCTGTGTGCTCATGTGCTTCACCTGAGGGTCCTGTGTGCTCATGTGCTTCACCTGAGGGTCCTGTGTGCTCATGTGCTTCCAGCGGTGTGTGAGACGGGCTGTCTGAACGGAGGCAGATGTGTGGCTCCCAACCGCTGCGTGTGCACCTACGGCTTCACCGGGGCGCAGTGTGAGAGAGGTAAGACCCTCCGCACCCCTCTCTGTCAGAGAGAAAACACTCTCATCTCCTCTCATCTCCTCTCCTCTCCTTTCATCTCCTCTCATATCCTCTCCTCTCATCTCCTCTCCTCTCATCTCCTCTCCTCTCCTCTCCTCTCCTCTCCTCTCCTCTCCTCTCCTCTCATCTCCTCTCCTCTCCTTTCATCTCCTCTCATATTCTCTCCTCTAATCTCCTCTCCTCTCATGTCCTCTCTGTGTGCCCAAGTTACTTCATACGGCAACTCTTTCTTTACAGAATTGTGGTTCTAACAGTACAACAATATTCCTTTTTTACAATTTATTTTTTACCTAAAATCAACAATGTTTATCGCTTTGGCATGGATACTCTGTCTGTTTTGTAATGGTGCTGGCTGGTGATCTGTGCAGGGTTTGTTGTTGAACGCTGTGTTGTCACGCTTGCTTTCAGAAACAACCATTATTTTCCACATCTGGTCATCCACGACTGTCTGGGGGGATGTAATGAATTATTGAATGTTTTCTGTTTGTAAACGAAAGACCTCCATTCCCCCTGTGGTTTCACCGTGGTGCGTGGAAGCTGCAGAAAGTCATGTACACATGTACACAGAGCACAGCTTATGGCTTTTTAGTCATCTGTGTGCTCGAGTGTGTTTGTGTTTGAGTGTGTGTGTGTGTGTTTGTGTGTGTGTGTGTAACCACAAGGGAGTACTGTATGTTAGACGGATGCAGGCAGCGGTCTCTGGCGGTGATGACCCCTTGAGGGTCGTAGCGTTGACCTTGTAACAATAATATTTCCTTTAGCAGCAGACCCCTAATTCCTGATTGTCCCTGTTAACGAGAGGGGGTTTCCCTGGTAACGAGAGGGGGTTTGTATAGATGTCAGTTTGCCAGATTCTTCCAGTGTGGCTCCGCTGACATGTCTTTGAATGAATCTGTCCGCATGAGTTTTCGACTAGTTTGGCCCCTCAACTCAGTTATCATTATCTGTAGCAAAAACGGTTCAATGAGGCACAGTTCAACAGGCTTGGTTTTGGATTGTATAATAATTTGAATAGGCGTTGTCTTGGCATCAAAACTGCCAAATCAATATTTAAGTTACTGAGTCCCCAAACTCAAATGTTTTCTGAGGGCTATTGTGAGTTGGGTGTTGATAAAAGCGTCTGGTAAATAAAAACATTGCATAATTTGTGTAAATTACTTGTCTTGAAAACTTGGGCCTAACTCTGCACTGGTGTGTGTTCATGTGGGTGGTATCAAAACAGAGTTCATATTTGCTTACTTGTGTGTAAGTGTGATGTGTCTGTGTGTGTGTGTTTTGTAGGTGTGTGTGTATTTGTGTGAGCATGTGTGTGTTTACGACAACAAGAATGCTCTTTGGAAAGCCAACCATCGACCATCTCTCCTGTTAAACAGTCAAGTTACCTCAGCTGTTGAACTTTCCTGGTAATGTGTTCAAACGCACATCCGGATCCTGCTTACGTCCTTTTTTTTCTCTAATCGCATCACAAACCTGGATCAGTTTATACAAAGGGACCTCACACTGATCTGTGAGCTGTGATTGGAGGATGCTTCGCAACAGCAGATTGAGACCCACTGGTGCCTCTTGTCAAAAATCAGGCCAGTGGACATGGTGGCCTTTTGAGTTAAGTTACTTTTCATGTAATTTCCTTGGCCAGATTCCACTCCTTCCCAAGGGAAAGCCATTGTGTGCCCCAACCCCTCTTTGTCTCTGATAAAACACACTGTTCTTCATGCTATTTACAGCACATGGTCCTACATGGACCCAGATCTTATCACGTTAGTAAAGACAGGAGGTTGTCACGTGATCTGGCAAGGGGAGAAAGCACGTATTTGTCTCTCCAGCTGTGGGCCTTAAGATCGGCCTGCGTAGCTAAAAAATAAAAGACTATAAATAAAATATAAAAGTCTTTGCCACACGCAACCTAGTAACCTTGACATTGTGGAGACACACTAGCAGCTTGTGCTGCTTAGGGCTGAGCTGCCCTATAGGGCATTGCAGCTTGTTTCCTCTGGAGAGGTATGAAACAGAACAAAAAATGAGTAGCTAGATTGACGTACTTCCTGCTGGTAGCAAATGCGATTTCGGGAGGAATTTAGGACCAGCCAAAAGTTACAGCGGTCCTGGTCACGTGCGAAGGCTCAGAAATCCCACAGCACCCTCTGCTTCTGGTGAAACAATACAAGCAAACTTAGTCTGAGGATGCCTTCCAATCCCGTTGGGGTATCTTGGTGAAAGACCGGCCTAAGATGGCAACACGGGAGTTGCACGGTCAATCAGTTATCAGTTCAGACAGGATGGAGAAGGCAGTCAACTGTGAAGTCCTTTTGTCTGGGAATGCCCCAGCGACTCTCCTATCAACCTCTGTTGTTATCCCAACCTTTCAGCAAAGTGTGTGTGTGTGTGTTTTGCTTGTAAACTCTTGAGTGGAGAGATAGCTCTGCTGACAGGTCCTGTGTCCACAGGGACGGTCACACCCTGATACTAGGATTTGCACACTGTCAGCTGGGAAACACACACACACTCAGAAAGTGTGACACAAGTGACTTCACATGAATACTTTTTTGATGGTTAGAAAAGCAGAGAGAAAGGAAAAGGAGGGTTTCAGACTGGCAGTGAAGTGTAGGAAACGATGGTCTGGTGTAAACAAAGTTTCTGGAATAAATTTAGGAAACTCACTCAACTTTCATTTATTTGTTGGGGGCTTCTATATTTTACACCAGTTCCATGGTTGTTGTGTCAACATTGGAGTATTTTATTGAAGCCAGCCTTCACGGTATATATTCTGTTTCTGACACTGGAAGTCTTTTGACAGTCAATCCCTAACCCATCCAAATTGAAGACATGTCTCAACATATGTTGGGAAAACAACGTTTTTTTATAACATTTAGTCTGTCCTGGGTTCATCCCTGCTTGGCTTGAGGATGAGGGTTGGAGGGGAATTCGATGTGTGTGTGTGTGAAGGGGGATTTCAGACTATATGTGTGTGTCTATGTATGTGTGAGTGAGATAGAGTGTGAATGTAATGGGTGCGTGTATAAATGTGTGTGTGTGCGTTTGACTTGCGCGATTGTTCCCAGATGTGGAAGACATGGGCGGATCCACCAGCGGAACTAGAAAGACAGATAGATAGAGAGAGACTGAGAGAGACTGAGAGAGAGAGAGACCAGGAGAAAGAGAGAGAGAGAAATGACACCACATGCTCCCCACAGCTCTGAGCCCCTCCCTGTTTCAGACCCGCCCGCCCCCCCCAACCGAGTCCTCTGCTCTTTTGGATGGGTTCATGTTTGTCTTTTCCCTCCTCCTCAGGTGCTGGAGATGGTCTTAATAAGCAGGTATTATGTCAGATGGATCATGTGCGTCAGGCAGACAGTCACAACACATGGACTTTCATCTGATGAAAGGAGAAATCTCACAAGGTCAACTGTCGGTGGTTTTAAGAGGGCACTGTGTGGAAGGTTTCCAGAACGCTTAGGATTCCTCTCTACACAGACAGTGGGTCTGGTTGTAGGTCCAATGTTGCCCCATATAGGTTTTTCAGCCATCCAGCCAGTTAGCTAGACAGCCAGTTAACTAGCCAGCCAGTTAGCTAGCCCGTTAGCTAGCCAGTAAGCTAGCCGGCTAACTAGCTAGTTGGAAGGCAGTCATTTAATCAGTCACTCAGCCAGCCAGCCTGCCAGCCAGTCAGCTTGTCATCCAGCCAGTCAGTCAGTCAGTCAGTCAGTCCAAAGCAACACTTTGCACATTGAGGTTGCACCCGGAGTCCAGCTGGTGGGATTGCGACCAGCTCCTGAGTCTGGTCACCCCTCCTGAGTGGAGAGGAGGGTTCGGTTCCTCCTCAGGGCTGCTAAAGCACTTAAAGCAGCATAGCCTACATACCATACACCAAGGAGAGGAGGGGAGGGAGGGAGAGCGGGTGGGAGGGAGGGAGAGAGAGAGAGAGAGATGACCCAGTTCTGTTTCACACAGCGGTTCTGCCATAGACAGAGAGGCCTGGAGAGGCAGGGCGCACGTGACGGACTTGGGCTGGGCCCCGGTCCACTCAGGAACGGCACAATGTCTCGTTTGTTAGAAATGACTGTAATGCTGGAACAGGGCACCCCTTTTCCTCTCTCTCTGTGTGTCTGTTGTCTGCTGCAAAATGTGGAAATGATTTTTGCCTTTGGACTGTGTCCAGGCCGTATTGAGGGAGATGCGTCTCTCCCTCCCCCTCTCTTTCTCTCTCTGTCCCATTCTCTCTCTCTCTTTCTCCCTCTCTTTCTCTATCTATCTATCCCTCCCTCTCTTTTTCTTTCTCCCTCTCTCTTCTTTTTCGTTCTAAGAAAGTGAGAGGTCTGTGTTTGTGTTTCATTTGCAGGGTGTGTGCTGTATAGAGTGAGGGATATTTGGGGCAAGGGAGGGGTGGGGGTGAGGGGGGGGGCAGCAGGGGAGGGGGGTGTAAGAAGCAAGTAAAACTTTTTGGTGGTTAGAGAATGGAATACGTTCTAAATGAAATGTCCATAGCTGTAGGGTAAACCCACCCTTGTGTGATTGCCAGTGTTGGATAGCCTCTGCTAACACACATGCATCCGTGCATTTCCAGACTACCGGACCGGACCTTGCTTTGCCTCGGTGAGCCAGCAGATGTGTCAGGGCCAGCTGACAGGCATCGTGTGCACCAAGACCCTGTGCTGTGCCACGGTGGGGCGGGCGTGGGGGCACCCCTGTGAGATGTGCCCGGCCCAGCCTCACCCCTGCAGACGAGGCTTCATACCCAACCACCGCACGGGGGCGTGTCAAGGTGGGCAACCCCTCTCTCTGTCTCTCTCTCTCTCTCTCTGTTTCTCTCTCCCTCTCCAGCCTCTCCAGTTCTATCACCCTCTCACCCCCCCCCCCTCCTGCCCATCCAGAGGATTAGTTCTAATTGGGTTAAATTGGGGATGGGTAGCAGGGCTCCCCCCTGAGTGAGGAATGCCTGCAGACACCCACCGCAGTGGGGCTGTCAGAGTGACTGTCACGGGTCAGTGGCAGTGCCACGTGTGGGAGCTCATTTCTGGTAACCCAGCCCTCAGTCCTCCCTGTGTCTCTCTCTCTCTCTCTCTCTCTCTGTCTCTCTCTCTCTCTGTCTCTCTCTCTCTCTCTCTCTCTCTCTCTCTCTCTCTCTCTCTCTCTCTCTCTCTCTCTCTCTCTCTCTCTCTTTCTCTCTCTCTCTCTCTCTCTCTGTCTTTCTCCCCCTCGCTCGCTCTCTCAGTCTGTCTTTTGTTCTTTCCACTGCTGTACTGCATTTGCAGCTGTCTGGACTCTGTTCCTCTATCTACCTGTCTATCTTTCCACCTCTCAATCTTCTTTCTGTTCCCTCTCTTCCTGAACGTCTACTTGGCTTCTCTTCAGCAGGATCACCCTCCCTCTGTCTGTCTGTCACTGTGCAGCATGCCAGAATGTGTGCACTGCCTTGTGTGTGCGTATGGCTGTAAACGTGTGTGTGTACTGTCCTGTTTGCATGTGTTGATGTGTGACCATAGGGCACTGTACATCCTGGTCCTCGCGGGGCAGTTATTTGATCTCTGTTGTCACGTTACTATTGTTTAAAGTACTCTAGGGTTGGTTTGTGTAGTTCTGTTTGTGTGTGTCTGTATCTGTTTGCATGTGTTTGTGTTTGAGTGAGTTCCTCAGGTTTAGTGTCTTGGCCAGGTCTCCGTTGAAAAATAGATTTTTAATCTCAATGGGACTCACCTGGTAAAATAAAGGTAAAATAAATAAATGTAGTGTAGTCCTGGGGCTATATGGGTCTGAGCTCAGACAGTCGTTCATCTAAGTACTTCCCCTCCCTCATCCTCTTCCTCCCTTACCCTTACCCTCCCTCACCCTCTCCCTCCCCACCTCTCACAAACATGGCCATTCTCAGTGGGATACAGCCATTTAGGGCCAGGATCTCTCAGGACCAAGAAAACATTTCAGCCCAAGTCTTTCCAATTAGACTTGACAAACAGGAACTACAGAAAAGCCACAATTACTCTTTTTCAATATATGTTCCGCATATCAAATTGAATCATATGTGTACAGCCCGTTGGAACAAGCAATGTGGCAGAGGGCTTCACATACACCCAAGGAACTACTATATAAGTAACGTTTAATGTTAAATGCAAGTTATAAACTTACGTATATGTGGTAGAAAAATATAGAATCAAACGCATGCAAATAAATGTGTGTCAGTAAGTGTGTTGCTGAGTGTGTGTGTGTGTGTTTCTCCTGGATGTAGATGTGGACGAGTGCCAGGCCATCCCCGGGCTCTGTCAGGGGGGAAACTGCATCAACACAGTGGGATCTTTTGAGTGCAAGTGTCCCGCTGGGCACAAGTTCAACGAGATAACTCAGAAATGTGAAGGTGAGCAACAACAACAAAAACGACACGGGAAAACCCACGACCAACAACCATCCGACCCTTCTAAACTCTTCAGAACGCCAGTGTGTCACTTTCAGCGCCCACATCCCTAATCTCATTCTGCCAAGGGTCCCTCCCCTTGTAATGAAGCAGATTAAAAGAACTTTATTAGTCTGACATTTCCTAACTGATGCAGTTAAACCCTGTTCTAGAAGCCGCGTTTTAGGAGCTGCGGTCAGCGCAGCCTAAGTTACGGTGTCTTAATTCTTCCTGTGCAGTAACAGGCCCCACTCATTACCCCCCATGCTGCTCCTCCATGCCTTTTCAATTAAACCTAATTAAATGAGACCTGGTCTCTACTTTCTCTAAATCATAACATTTAATTCAATTAAACCAGACCCTTTAAATCATCACTTCAGTTTGTTCACCTATTCTTGGTCATGGATGGTGTGTTTTGGTACAGTGTTGTATTTTTTTCCAGACAGTCTCAGTCTATCCATGCTGTATAGAGCCCAACTGTGTCTGTCTAATCTTCTGAATTACGCATTTGAAAAACTCGAGCTGTCAGTGTATTTGAAAGGTATCCTATTGGTTTAGTCGTCTAAGCATTTGTCGCTTGATTGGGTATATTGGTGCAGAGACATTCTGTACTGTGTGACTGTGATTCGGAGAGAGAGGGATTTATTTTAAGATTAAGTATGCATTTCTGTCTCGTAAAAATAACACTTGCTCTAGGCATCACCTCTGTGCTTACAGAGGTCTATTCTAACCAATATTAGACTGTAAAGCATATTGCCTTATTAACAGTCTTATGATGACTTCCAGACGGACAGTAATTCTGCATGATCCTGATTCAGGCTAACAGTCCTAGCAGGGTTGCGGGGCTCATTCTCTGGGTAAAGTATGCACTGGTGAATGCCCAGAAATAATCGCCGGAAAACTTCTGGACTGTGTAAAAGACATTTCAAATTGGGTTGAGTTATTGAGTTATATTTCCGAACAGACATCAATGTGATATACTGTTGGTGGTTAGAAAGACTGTCCTGAAAGTGCACCAGTGAAAAAAAAGGAAAAGGTTTTGGATTTAATATCCTGTGACAAAGTCTTTCTAACTGTCATGGATAACATGTGTTTTAGTCACTCTCTAAACGTCCAAGTGGAGTTTAATGGATTGCTCGATTGAAATGAGACACACAGTTGTCAGTATGTCTGAATATCCCTCTCCTCTCCCCTCCCCTCCGCTCCCCTCCCCTCCCCTCCCCTCCCCTCCCCTCCCCTCCCCTCCCCTCTCCTCTCCTCTCCTCTCCTCTCCTCTCCTCTCCTCTCCTCTCCTCTCCTCTCCTCTCCTCTCCTCTCCTCTCCTCTCCCCTCCCCTCCCCTCCCCTCCCCTCTCCTCTCCTCTCCTCTCCTCTCCTCTCCTCTCCTCTCCTCTCCTCTCCTCTCCTCTCCCTTCCCTTCCCTTCCCTTCCCCTCCCCTCCCCTCCCCTCCCCTTCCCCTCCCCTCCCTCTCCTCTCCTCTCCTCTCCTCTCCTCTCCTCTCCCTTCCCTTCCCTCCCCTCCCCTCCCCTCCCCTCCCCTCCCCTCCCCTCTCCCCTCCCCTCCCCTCCCCTCCCCTCCCCTCCCCTCCCCTCCTCTCCTTACAGATCTTGATGAATGCTCTAATGTTCCTGGGTTGTGTAGTGGAGGAGAGTGCTCCAACACCATCGGAAGTTACTTCTGCAAGTGTCCCCAGGGATACTATACTCCTGTGGACGGCTCCAGGTGCATAGGTAAGCCCACAGCCTCCGGGGGCGGCGACGGGTCGGGACACAAACACTGAAATCAAGCAATATTGACAGTCGTATTCAACGACTACTTTCCAGTAAAGAGCAGTGCGGTGATATGATGTAGGACAAAGGAGAAGAGAGGGGAAGGGGTGGCCTCTCTCCATTTCCCTCCCTCTCCGTGGTTGGCTGTGCAGACAGTCAGACCTGAAACACTTCCAACCTTTCAGCTGCTAGTATTTAGGTCAGCCGTCGCCCGCCTCTTCTTCCACAACAATAAGCTATTTTCTCTCCAAGCAGAGAGGAGAGGAGACAGGGAGGCGATGAGAGGAGAGGAGACGAGGAGGTGATGAGAGGAGAGGGGTGTAACATCACATTGGGCTCACCGCACATACCTGTGTATCTCTGGTGCTGGATCGTTAAAAAGGGCTGGGAAACTAGCTATTAGACTGTGCTCTTAAAAAATACACCCCACAACCCGGGGGGTGATAACAGTCTGTGTTTGGAACATTTGGATACACGAGGAGTCCCCCCCCCCCCCTCCCTCCCTCCCTCCCTCCCTCAAACCACCAACTTCCCTCCAAACATGGACAGAGAGTACTAAATTACCCCAGGTTCAACACAGCCAGACCCGGAACGGACCAGAGAGGAATCTGGGTCAGAGTGGTCCAACTGACACACACACACACATTACCCCCTCAGGAGAGGATGTTTGTGAGGAAGGAATGTCCTCTACGAGTCTTCCGCTCCAGAGAGGCTTCTGGTCCAAACATCGCTCCCTTTCCCATGCAGCCACAGGCCACGATGAGCTTTCTGGTCCCCAGAGCCCTGCACGCAGCTCTGGACGGCTCTGTCTGTTTGTCTTCCACCCCCTGGCCCTCCAACCCTGTTTGACTTGTTGAAGGAGTAAGCAGCCTCCCCCGTTTCCAAGGTCTCATCGCTCCACCAAGACACCTTGTGCGAATTAAGTGTGAAGCGCTGTTGTCAGTAGTGAATGCGATCCAAACTCACAGGATTTGAAAAAGTTGGGGACACGCTTTTACTGTGCATGCCAGTCCTCCGCGCCGCATGGTAAAGCCGTGTGTGTGGAAACATGACCGTCACGCGCTCCCTGTCGCCCCCAGATGGCCGGGGAGGGTACTGCTACGCCAGCCTGCTGAACGGCCGCTGTGCCAACCAGAACTTCCAGACGGTCACCAAGGTGCAGTGCTGCTGTGACAGCGGACGCTGTTGGTCTGACGGCTCTGTCCCCGAGATGTGCCCCATCAGAGGAGCAGGTGAGGCCTGAACACGCCCCACACTGTCACTTGTGGTTCACCGGTCTGAGGCTCTGAGGCTCGGAGCCTGGTGACAGTTTGATTGTAACAGTTGGACTTCTCCCTAATGTTCTGCCTCTGATTTATAATCAGGATTTATTCCTAGTTGTTGTCAAGGGGACCCAAGATGCCGGCCGACTCTTTCTCTCACGCTCTCTTTTTTGTTGCACTTCCTTTCTCTCCCTGCTCCTTCCTGTCTTTGCGCTTGCCTCCTCCCGTCCAGAGGAGTACCAGAAGCTGTGTCTACAGTTGCCAGTAGGAAGTGGGGTTGTTCCTCTCTTCCCTGGTGGGGTCGGAGGAGGAGGAGGACCCGGAGGAGGTGGAGGAAATGGCCATGGTGGTCCCCCTCACATCCTCCCAGGACCGTTCCCTGGTCAGCCCTATCCAGGCCAACCAATCCAGCCCTCACAGCCAGGACAACCCCTCCCTCTACCTGGACCAGGTGGACCAGGTACTTTGTGTTGTGTTTGAGCGTGTCTGTTTGGGTCGATTATTTGTATTAGAGATATCTGTGGTGTTTATCTGTGTGTGTTTGTGTGTGTGTGTCAGATATCATTCAGACCCAGAACATCAGCATCCTGAC